>NC_143014.1:367063270-367168270 GCF_055824585.1 Amblyomma mixtum | reverse complement strand
AGCCACCAATCCTCCAATCGCCTTTTGCTAACTTCCACTGCAGATTTATTTACATGACCATTGTTATCTTTAAACTCTAGGGCCTCAGAAAGAGTGACTGTGCCTGCATCGACATCCGGATGGATACCATCACATCTGATTATGAGGTGTGCAATTGTTTCCAAAGATCTACCACACACTGCACATGTGTCATCTTCTTCGTTAAATTTCTTTTTGTAGCTGCGCGTTCTAAGACACCCTGACCTAGCTTCAAAAAGTAGGGAACTGCCTCTTGAGTTATCATAGAAAAATTCTTTCCTGATCTGCGTTTTCCAGTATCGATATAGTTCTACACTATGCTTCTTTTCCATTGAATTCATCCAATTTTGAACTTCCGCGTTTTTAACCTGTCGTTTAATGCTCTTTCTTTCTCCATCCTCATGACCTGCACACTTACTGGTTAGTTTTCTAGTTCTTTTCCGCCACTGTGAGTCAACGCTCTTTCTGTATAAATATTTAAATACCTCAGCTGCCCACCTGTTATCGTCCAATTTCCTCAGGCGTTCTTCATGTAGTATTTTACTCTTAGCTTCCCGTGCTTCGAACGATGCCCAGCCCATATCCCCTTGTACCGCCTCGTTTGTGGTTTTTCCGTGGGCACCTAGTGCTAATCTTCCAACAGCTCTCTGATTTACGTCTAATCTCGACTGATCTTCTGCCCTTAAGCACAGAACTGCATTGCCGAAAGTAAGTCCCGGCACCATTATTCCTTTCCAAATACCTCTTAGTACTTCATATTTGTTGTACCCCCATAATGCCCTATGTTTCATTATCCCGGCGTCTCTTCGTCCTTTTGCCCTAAGAGCCTGTTCGTGCTTTTCCGTGTATATCTGCCCTTCGTTTAGCCATATCCCGAGGTATTTGTATTCGGCCACTTTGGGTATTTCGTGGCCTTGTATTTTAAGCACCTGATCAGTTGTATCGTTAAAAATCATCGCACCTGATTTAGTTGAGCTAAAACTGAATCCTAGAGCGTCTCCTTCGTCTCCACAACAATTAACTAAAGTTTGTAAATCTTCCTGACTATCTGCTAACAGGACAATATCGTCCGCATATATTAAGCCCGGGAGTCGCTGCTCAACTACATTTCCGCCTAATCTGTACGACAGATTATAACCTAGGTTACTTTCTTCTAGCCTTCTTTCCATATTTATCACGTAAAGCATGAACAGCAGCGGTGATAGAGGACAACCTTGCCTTAATCCTTTGTGCACCCCCACAGTTGTGGCACTTTTTTCCCTTCCCATGTAATTTCAACTTCATTATCTCGGTAGATTTCCTGTAGAAAATCAATTACCTCATGACCAATACCTAAATCTTTCAGTATGCTCCACAAGAGTTCCCTGTTCACGTCATCGTATGCACCGTTTATGTCCAGAAAAGCTAAAAACAGAGCTCTGTTTGCAGCCTTAGCTAATTCTATGCATTGGGTAAGCACGAACAGGCTATCATCTAAGCGCCTACCCCTTCTGAACCCATTCTGAAGTTCTTCGAGTATCCGATTACCTTCTACCCATAACTTCATTTTTAATTTCACCGCCTGCATTGCCAGCCTGTACATAACAGATGTTATCGTAATCGGACGGAAGGATTTTGTGTTCATCTTATCTCCTTTCCCTTTATAAATCAGATTCATTTTACTTTGTCTCCAGCTGTGCGGAATTTGCTGGTTGGTTATGACTGTCTCCAATGCTTTTATCAGCGCTTCCTTGCTTTTGGGCCAAGTTCGTTAATCAGCTTAATTGAAATTTCGTCTATCCCTACGGATGTGGTTTTAGGATTATTCGCTTCCGCCTTTTCCCAGTTAAGACTAGTCAGTTTTAAGCTGTTCTCTATTGTGCTGTCCTGTGCTGCCGCCTCACTTGGGGAGATTACCCCAATGTAGTTGCTAAAAGACGCAGCTATAAATGATGTAATGTAGTTCACAGCATCGTCTCCCTCTAAACATCTTCCCTCAGCATCTATAATCTGTTTCTGCGTTCTTTGATTTGGTTTTCCCAACCAGCTTATATGGTTCCAGAATTTTCTTGGCCCCTTTTATTTGCCTTGCGAACTTCAGCCAGCCATTTATCAGAGGACTGCTTCATTTTAGCCTGGACTAGGACCTGAACTAGGACCTGAACTGGGCCCACTGACATCGGCGCCATCTGTCGGCTTGCAGCCGAACTGCAAGGCCTGCCCCGCCGCGGCCGAACGTAATCTGGACGCTCGAGCGGGCGCAGTGTCAACACCTCAGTATTCTTGCACCGTGCTACGAGTGCACCAAAAACTGCTTCCTCCTCACGCTATGCTGTCTGTTACGGCGCTGCAGTCGACACGGCAAACTTCAGCGCCGCGAAGCGCCACCTCGTCACCCTCTACCTCAGCGGAGAGCACGCACCTGGCGGGAGCAAGCGACTGCGCGCGCGGCAGCGGCGCCGACGACGGCGACGCCACCTGGCGGAGCTTGGCTGAAACGGTTGCTAATCAACGGCTGTTCAAGGCCATTCGTGCCTACCGGCCACCGGCTACGCGATGAGGCGAAAACCTGGCGTAGTGTTGCTAACGCAACAAAAAAGTGGAACACTGACGAAAAAAACGGAAAGTGCGCAAAACAAGAATGCGGTAGGAAAATACAATGTCCAGATGCGGCGTCTGGTTTGTTAAGAACCGGAGGCCTGTTTATTGATAGGCGTGTCGACCTGTACAGGTCGACACGCGTTTCAATAAGCAAGCCTGCGGTGCTTAACAAAGCAGAGGCCGCATCTGCGGGTTTAACTTTCACTCATGGATATTGATTCTTTATTTTTCATTTTTTCATGGTTTTACCTCTAGCTCAGCTGAAGGTCAAATTTAGTCTGTCCGCGATTGAAGTCCGATGTCCCGTATTGAAGCTTTCTCTTCAGTAACACTAAATAATCGTTACAATATTGTCACGTTGTAGTGACGGCAGTCCAGCGGTCAGGAAGACAGCAGAAATACTTGCAAACGAAGCTCTTTATTTGGGCTGACTTGCGCCCGCAAAAGAACTGACTCACCCGGTGGCGGCGTAAGCAAGAAGCGTGCTCGTCAATCGTCGAACTACGAATACCCGCTGCTCGCGGCATCGTTCAATTTAAAGCTCGCAAGGAAACTTCGAGATAACAGGTCGAGATTATCTAGAGTAATCTAGAAACAAGTAGATGCAGCTGTTCATGGCTGTGAACAATCGAGATTAGTCCGGTCGCTTCTCACGTCACGAACAAAGATGATAACACCCCATTTGTGCGGCCTTGCGCGAACGAACGGACGCTACAATGATACGTGGCATTACCCCGCTCCCAAAGAAGCATCGTCTCGATGCTTTAAAATGAATATAAACACGGAGAATGCAAACTTTGAGTCCTTTAGCGTTCATAATATGGCTTCAGGCGTACGACATGTACGACTTCCGGGCGTGTGCGGCGCCGCTGAGATGCTGTCGTGCCGTCGGGGATGACTTCATAGTCGAGGTCACCGATGCGACGGAGAACCCTGTACGGGCCAGAGTAGCGTCGCAACAACTTTTCACTCAATCCACGGCGGCGAACTGGCGTCCATATCCAAAGACGATCACCTGGCTTGTAATGCGTGTCTCGTCGGCGCAGATTGTAGCGTCGAGCGTCGATGTGCTGCTGGTCTTGAATGCGAAGCCGCGCAAGTCTTCGGGCTTCCTCGGCGCGATGAAGGTAAGCGGCGACGTCGAGGTTGCCTTCGTCGGAAACGTGCGGGAGCATTGCGTCGAGTATTGTCGTGGGCTTCCTGCCGTATACCAGCTGGAATGGGGTAAACCTGGTTGTCTCCTGGACGGCAGTATTATAGGCGAAGATCACGTAGGGCAGAATGGAGTCCCACGTTTTGTATTCGGCGTCGATGTACATGGAGAGCATGTCTTCGATGGTCTTGTTTAGACACTCTGTGAGTCCGTTGGTTTGTGAATGATAGGCAGTTGTCCTCCGATGGCTTGTCTGACTGTAGTTGAGAATGGCTTGCGTCAGCTCCGCTGTAAACGCCGTTCCTCTGTCTGTGATGAGCACTTCGGGGGCGCCGTGTCGCAGGGGAATTTGTTCAACAAAAATTCAGGGGGCACTTTGACTGTCTAAAGTGGGTAGAGGCGGAAGCGTTTACCGCACCACCTTCGCTGTTTCTGTGGCACCGGTGGCGTCACATATAATTGAGTACTAATTACTAAGTGATGACAAATCAGTAATTAATGGTTAATTACTGATTAATGCCTGAATACTAATTAAGTGCTAATTAATGACGCTTAAGCTTCGCCTTTTGGAGTGGAACGCGACAGCGCGTTGTAGCGCTGCCAGGGAGTCCACGGAACACCACCCGTTCAGCGCGATGCCTTGCCCTTTGAACGCAACGCTTTTTGAGGAAAGAAAATGGCGCAGTAATTCTCTGTCATCTCGGTGGACACCTGAACCGCACCGTAGAGGAAGGGAGGAATTGGGAGTGAAAGAAGATAGATAATGAGGAGCCGTAATGAAGAAAATGAAAATTGTATTTGAGGAAAGGAAATTACTGTTTCTGCGTAATTTCCAACGCAAATTCTTGAAGACGCAAGCTCCAACGAGCAAGGCGGCCAGAGGGATCCTTCAAATTGGCAAGCCAGCACAGAGCATGGTGGTCACTCACAACCTTGAATGGTCGTCCGTACATGTAGGGTCGAAATTTGGACGTGGCCCAAGTGATGGCGAGACATTCTTTCTCGGTCGTCGAATAGTTGGCTTCGGCTTTCGACAGTGAACGACTTGCGTACGCGATAACTTTCTCCTGTTTACCATCTTTCTGAACGAGGACCGCTCCTAAGCCCACACTGTTTGCATCTGTATGAATTTTGGTTTCGGCGTTTTCATCAAAGTGTCCGAGCACAGGTGGGGACTGTAAGCGGCGCTTCAGCTCTTTGAAAGCTTCCTCTTGCGGCCTTTCCCATTTAAAAGGCACGTCAGCCTTGGTAAGTTGGGTCAAAGGTTGAGCGATGCGCGAAAAGTTCTTGACGAATCGACGGTAATAAGCGCACAATCCAAGGAATCTGCGTATAACTTTCTTGTCATTAGGCTGTGGAAACTTTGCGATCGCAGCCGTCTTCTGAGGGTCGGGGCGAACTCCATCCTTGCTTATGACGTGACCAAGGAACAGCAGCTCCTCGTAGGCGAAGTGGCACTTCTCTGGTTTCAGTGTCAGGCCTGAAGACTTGATCGTTTCCAGCACCATCCGAAGCCTTATGAGGTGGTCTTCAAAGCTTGAGGAGAAGACAACAACGTCATCTAAGTAGACTAGGCAAATCTGCCACTTCAAGCCTGCGAGCACCGTATCCATTACTCGCTGGAACGTCGCTGGGGCAGAGCAGAGGCCGAAGGGCACCAACTTGAACTCGAAGAGTCCGTCTGGCGTGATGAACGCAGTCTTCTCGCGATCTCTTTCGTCGACTTCAATTTGCCAGTATCCGCTCTTCAGGTCCATCGATGAGAAGTACTTAGCGTTGCATAGCCGATCCAATGTGTCGTCGATGCGGGGGAGGGGGTAGACATCCTTCTTCGTAATGCTCTTCAGGCGGCGGTAATCGACGCAAAAGCGAAGGGTGCCGTCTTTCTTTTTCACTAGGACGACTGGAGCTGCCCAAGGGCTCCTCGATGGCTGGATGACGTTGTCACGAAGCATTTCCTCAACTTGCTTGCGAATAGCTTGGCGTTCTAGCGGCGATACGCGGTAGGGGCTCTGTCGCAAGGGTCGGGCATGTTCGTCCGTGACAATGCGGTGCTTGGCAAGCCGGGTTCGTCGCACATTCGATGTTGATGAGAAGCAATCACTGTACTTTTAAAGAAGACTACGTATTTGTTCTTGTCTGCTCCGTGGTAATGCCGGGTTGATATCAAATGTTGGTTGATGGCCTTGGTCAGATGGTTCTACGGGTTGGTCGGGTAGGGCAAATATGTCTGATGTCTGTCAGCTCGTCGAGGAAAGCGATCGTCGTACCTTTGTTTAGATGCCGGTATTCTTCGGTGAAGTTGGTTAGCAGCACCTGGGCTTGGCCATTTCGGATTTGGGCGACTCCCCTTGCGACGCCCAGTCCTCGATCAAGGAGTAACTGGGTGTTCCCCTCGACGACGCCTTCGGCAGTTTCGATGTCTCCTGTACCTATGCAGGCGACGACACTTGATCGGGGCGGCACGCTCAGTGCTTCGTCGAAGACGTTTAAGGCAACGCGATGAGTCGCTGTCGTCGCTGCAGATATGGCTTTGTCCGTGGAAAGCTTTATCGACTTGGATCGAAGGTCGATGATCGCCCGATGTCATTCAGGAAGTCCATTCCCAAAATCACGTCTCGCGAGCATTTCTGTAGGACCAGGAAGGTTGTAGCATAGGTTCGCCGATTTACTGTAACTCCCGCGGTGCAGCGTCCTGACGGCGTAATAAGGTTACCACCTGCGGTGCGGATCAGCGGGCCATCCCAAGTTGTTGTCACTTTCCTGAGTCGGACAGCGAATGGCCCGATCATGACGGAGTAGTCAGCTCCCGTGTCGACCAAGGCAGTAACCGCGTGACCGTCGACCGTAACTTCAAGGTCACTTGTTCGCGTTTTCGTGCTAGACGTGGTCTTCGGTGTACGATCTCGGCTTCGTCGGGTAGTGAGGCTGCGGTGGACGTACTCCGCCGTTACTTCTATGGGCAGCGGTAAAGGCGTCAAGTCTGGCAGCGTCGTCGTCGTCGTCGGTGTTGTCATCGAAGTTGTCGTCGAAGTTGTCGTCGTAGGTGTCGTCGGAGGTGTCGTCAGGGGTGTCATCGGAGGTGTCGTCGGAGGTGTCGTCGGAGTTGACGTTGGTGGAGGATCTTGGTCCTTGCGCTTAGAGGCAAACTCACCTCCAGAGGCTGCTTTATTCAGTTTAACCTTCGGGGGCTGGGGGAGCATCCACGCACCGCGTAAGCTCGGTTAGGAGATACAAAGCGCGGTGAAGATGGCGACGGGGAACGTGATAGGCGGCTCGGCGATGAGCATCCTTCCCGACGCAAAAACTCCTCGATTTTGGCTGGTCGCTGGCCGGGTCGGGGTCGTGGAGCGTCGTAAGAGAACCCTCGGATGCCCAGTCTTCTGTATGGGCAGTGCCGGAGGACGTGGCCGGCTTCGCCACAGTGGAAGCATAGTGGACTGCGCTGGTCGGGAGTTCTCCACTCGTCGCATTTCCTCGTCTGTGTGCGGCGCTCGTAGGACGGGCGGGTTGGGGCGAGAGGGCGGCGGTCCAACGCAGCTGGCTGTGAGCGATAGGGGCTTGGGTCCCGTCGTCGAGGTGCAGGACGGCGCACTGCTGCGGCGTAAGTCATGACTGGGGGCTGCAGAGGCTGCGTGGATGATGGCGTCACACCCAAGGCCTGCTGAACTTCACCCCGGATGACGTCAGTGAGCGAAGTAAGCTGCGGCTGCGTTCCCGTTGGCAGCAATCGTCGGAGCTCTTCACGCACAACTTGACGTATAACCTCCCGCAGGTCATTGTTGTTAGCGGTGTCCAGGCAGCTTGCTGAGAAAACATGCTGCTGGCGGTCATACTGGCGGGCTCGGGCATCAAGAGTTTTTTTCCATCGTGGATGCCTCTTCTACAAATTCCGCGACGGTTTTCGGTGGGTTGCGGACGAGGCCGGCAAAGAGTTGCTCTTTGACTCCTCGCATAAGAAGCTTTACTTTTTCTTCTTCTTTCATGTCTGCGTCGGCACGCCGGAAGAGACGCTTCATCTCCTCAGTGTACATTGCAACGGTCTCGTTTGGATGTTGTATGCGAGACTGTAGCAGCTGCTGGGCTCTCTCCTTTCGTACGACGTTCGTGAAGACCTTCAGAAGCTTCTCCTTGAAGGTTTCCCAGTTCGTGAGGCTAGCTTCCTCATTCTCAAACCAGATTCTTGCTGGTCCCTCCAAGGTGAAGAAGACGTACCTAAGTTTCGTAGCATCATCCCAGTTGTTGAAGACAGCCACACGGTCGAACTATTCCAGCCATTCTTCGGGGTCGGCGCCAGGCGAAGCGTCGAAGGTTGGTGGCACTCGGGGCTGGTGAAGAATGATTGGAGTCATCGTCTGGGGCAAGCTCATGGTAGACGTTCCTGTTGGCTTTCGCTTCCGGGTAGGGTCCAGCAGAATCCCGAACTCGGGTGCGTCCCCTTGCAGGCGTCGGCTTGCGCGGTGGACTGGACTCAGGTCCTGCGGTAGATGACTCAGAGGACTGGCGTCACGACTTGTAGGGGGAGTCCGGAACATGGAAGGCACCCAGAACCTCCACCAGATGTCACGTTGTAGTGACGGCAGTCCAGCGGTCAGGAAGACACCAGAAATACTTGCAAACGAAGCTCTTTATTTGGGCTGACTTGCGCCCGCAAACGAACTGGCTCACTCGGTGGCGGCGTAAGCAACAAGCGTGCTCGTCAATCGTCGGACTACGAATACCCGCTGCTCGCGGCATCGTTCAATTTAAAGCCGGCAAGGAAACTTCGAGATAACAGGTCGAGATCATCTAGAGTAATCTAGAAAGAAGTAGATGCAGCTGTTCATGGCTGTGAAGAATCGAGATTAGTCCGGTCGCTTCTCGCGTCACGAACAAAAATGATAACACCCCATTTGTGCGGCCTTGCGCGAAGGAACGGACGCTACAATGAAACGTGGCAATATTTAGACTGGGGTTCCAAGCCAAAATGATCCGTTTTAGGGGCCATACTATTTTCATTATACCTAAATGACTTGCCGCTGATGATAACACGTGCTGAAATCCTAATGTGCTGATGACACTGCAGTAATAGTGCCGCGAATGTTTGTTCATTCTTCAAAGCTGCCGGCATACAGCTTTATCGCTTTGTTTGTGATGCAAGACGCGCCTAGATTTATCTCGATTGATCGCATCCAGGCGGAGTGAATTCTACGTTGTTCGAGAATATTGCAGTAACTTTCCAAGCTTTATCTCGAAAGTATCAGCTTTAAAAAGAGCATGGCCGAGAACGGTCAGCATTCTGTTCGACGACTGCCGAGTACGCTTGTTGCTACGCCGCCGCCGAGTGACTCAGTTTTTAGCGGGCGCAAGTAAGCCCAAATATAGAGTTTCGTTTAGAAGCCATTCTCGCTGCTTTCTGTTCGCCGGACTGCAGTTGCCACTACGTGACAATAGTTACAGCTGACAACCACTTGGATATACAAGGCAAAACAAACGAAGAATTAGAAAAAAAATGCAAATTTGTTTCTTGCCAACAAGCTAGCCGTTGATTCAAGCAAAACCAAGCATCTAGTGTTCAATTCGGGAGAAAAAACCATCGAGTACAGAGAAATTATATTAACGGTCACCAACTCGAAATAACCAACGTATTCAAATATCTTCGTGTTACTCTCGATGAACACCTGCACTGGAAAAACGAGCTTGCTTTAGGCTGTTATGCTTTATTAGAGGATCGTGATTGTTTTGACAGATATATACATACTCCGTAACCTTCATTTTGCCCTTATTAACAGACATTTAATATAATGTGTAGAATCTTATCTTCACCCTATCCGACGGTTACAAAAACGGGCTATACGATTAATACACAAAGTTCGCATAATGAACACAGTAAGACACTCTTCGATTTGTTAAATATCTTGCCGATTGATCTTTTACGCACATTAAGAATAGCGGACTGTGTGCACAAAATAGTGAAATATAATCAACCTTTTAATGCCTCTTTGTTTCGTTCATTTTATAAACGGAACCTCACCTACGGCAACTTTAACCTCTGTTGTGGCGCACAGGAAAGCTCGAACCCGGGCTCCATTTGGTAGCGTGTTGAGTCGTCGGGCTGAGGAAAGTCTGAAGCCTCGAAGTTGGAGATTACGAAAACAAGCAGATTTAATGGCAAAAAGCTAAGACACTTATTTACAAAAATAAGAACAAGGTATCAAAATTTAAGAGTTCAAGACGTCGAATGACTGGACGAGCCTTTTACCCAGGGCTCAGAGCCAATGGATGAACCTATTACCCAAGGTTCAGAGCCACACTGGATGAACCTATTACCGAAGGTCCAGAGCGTTCGTGCTCACTTTGGTCGCAGGTTATACGAGGTCTGTTAGAAAAGTATCCTACTTTTGGCCGAAGAAAAAAAAATGGCATAACTGGAGCGTTGGAAACCTAATTACCTTCAAAGTAGTCTCTTTGGCACTTCACACACTTCTCCCAGATGTGCTGCCACTGTTGGAAGTATTCCGAAAAGGCCTTTTTCGGAATGGAGTTTAGCTCAGCTGTCGTTGCAGCCATAATGTCCTCTCTTGTCTGAAATCGCGCTCCTTTCAATGACCTCTTGATTTTGGGAAACAACCAGAAGTCGCAGGGGGCCATTTCAAGAGAGTAAGAAGCCTGTTGAACTACAGGGGTCTGGTTTTTCGCCAAAAAAGTCTTAATCAAGTGCGAGGTATGTTCAGGAGCATTGTCGTGATGGATGCGCCAATTTCCTGTTGACCACAACTCCGGTCTCTTGCGCCGCACAGCATCACGTAGGCGACGGAGGACATCCCTGTTGCACTCTTTGGTCATTGTTTGACCCTGGGGCGTGCGTACTCGTGGTGTGCCGCACAGCGAGAGTCCAAGAAAGCAATCAGCATCACTTTGACGTTGCTGAGCATTTGGCAGGCCTTCTTTGGTCTTGGGGACGTGGAATGCTTTTACTGTGACGACTGGGATTTGGTTTCCGGGTCGTACCCGTACACCCAAGGCTCGTCACCAGTGATTATGGTGTTGATGAAGTCGGGGTCACTGTTTGTGGAATCCAGCGTGTCCTGTGAGACTTCAACACGAAGCTGCTTTTGCTCCACCGTGAGCAGCTTCGGCGCGAATTTCGCCGCAACTCTCTTCATGGCCAAATCTTCGGTGATAATGGAATGTGCAGAAAAACTACTGATATCCACCTCTTCCGCAATTTCTCGGATAGTCACACGACGGTCCTGCGTCACCAGAGCGTTCACTTCGGCAATGACCTGGCCATTTCGGCATGTTGATGGCCGACCGCAGCGTGGCTCGCTCTCCACTGATGTGCGGCCATCTTTAAACCAGTTGTACTATTGCTTAATTTGTGTGCTGCTCTAAGCACCATCACCGAAAACCGTCTAAATATTCCGAATGGTTTCCACTTGGCTGTCGCCCCGTTTCTGGCGAAATTTGATGCATTAACGCTGCTCCTGTCGCACCGCCATTTTTCTTGCACTAAAAAACCGACGAGAGCACTGCGCACTACCTCACTCAAACGCTGCCTCCCAGCGACTGACGCTATCGGCAGGCGGGGAAAAATTCGTCCATGCGCACGACGGTTCAAGGTCTGCTGGTGCAAGCGCGCTTGTTTCATATCCATCAGGTGTTCGCAAAAAAAAATAAGGTCGGATACTTTTCTAACAGATCTCGTATAGGCCAAGTCTCCGCCCTTTAACCAGGCGACAATTGATCGCGACACAAAAGATCGGCACTAGCACAGCCAACGAAGACCTGTTGAGCCCTTTCACTAGGCGGCAATTCTTCGTGGCACAAAAGATCGCCACCACACGTCACTGCCAACGAAGACACCTGTGGTAGAGCCCACCCGTGGGCACTGGCGAGGAGGAAGCTAAGTCCGCATCACTGTAGCGCTGAGATGGCCGCTCGCGTCCATCGAACACAGGTGTGGCCTGTTGACGTCGCAGACGCAGCTGCGCCGGCTTCCTCTGATTCGCGCAGATCCGCGTGGCACGCATCAAGAGTGAGGAAGCGACCGACTTCTTGCGAGCCACAGAATGATTGGAGGTAAAGCGTCCCTGAAAAGGGTGTTCCAGTTCGCTCGCATTTTATAGAGTACAGGCCACCGAGTGTTCATGCCGCGTACTAGACCTGAAAAGCGAACCGAGCATTTACAATATAATTTGAAGAATTTGCGCCTCGCGGCGACCTGCAGCGCCGGGCTTCCGCGACCCCAAGCTCCGCCTCCTCTCCCCCTCCTCGCGCTCGCGTCGGCAGCCGGCGGAGGAACCGAGTGGGTAGGGCTGGCGGAGGCGCCCACATTTCAGCTTGCAAAAAGAGACGAGAGGAGAGAGTAAGGCGGGAAACGCGTTAATTCAAATTTTGACGGGAGATAACTCCGCTTCCACAAAACGCACTAAGAAAATTCTTGCTGGAGGGTATTTGTGAAGCGGCGTCCTTTAACATCCTGGGCTACCGCAACCTTATTGGGAGCCCCTTGAGAGCCCCTTTAAGGTAGCAGCCTGTACGTGTGGAGACTTGCGGTATACGGTGAAGGACAGATTGCTCCCTTTCCAGTGCACGAGGAGCGAAAGAGAGAGTAAATTTTATATGGTCTAAAAAGTCTTGCGGAGCTGCTGTCGTTGGGTCCTCATTGCAGGACTAACCGTCGCCTTTGCTGTCCGGCTAGCCCGTTCAACAAGTGAAAGCTGGTCTTCCGTCCTGGCCTGACGCTTGCCTTGATGAACGACACGATGCACGTTCTTGGGGATAGGCGCTACCATAAACGTAGGATGTCAAGGAACGGCAGGCTGTCGTATTTATCGACTTACACAGTAAAGTGCAAACTGGGGCTCACCGCAATCGATTCTTCTAGAAGCCTAGAGGTGTATTCGTAAAATGAAAAAACAATCATCCACATAGATGTAGACGTCGGGCTTCCAGAGCCTCCATGACCAGGTTGGCGGTTGTAACAGATATGGACGCACCCATAGCGATGCCATCTGTCTGCATGTAAATATTGCAGTGTTAGGAAGCTTTGCAACATGAAATTTGGCACGGGGGACGTTATGGTGTCTGACGTTTTATCGTAGCTCACCAGTGTGTCTCAATATGTGTAGCTCACCAGTGTGCCTCAATATAAGGACGAACTGGCTCGCTCCTTCCTTCAGTGGGCTCGGCAACGCGCGCGCGATGGCACGCGCTCATTCGCATCCTCTGCTCCTTCTGCAGGCTATCATGCTGATGTTTGCTCCGGAAAGCCATCCTCGTGCCTCTGATGCTTCCTGCCTGCTGATACCGCTGTCAGCAGATAACTGCACTTCTATGCCTACCGACTGCCAGAGTACGGACCCAGGACCGACCACCCGTAGACCGACCACCACCCCTCAAGGCTTCTGCCCTACAGCGCCCCCAACCGAACCGCCCTACAGCTTGGCATCCTCCTTTTTGCGGCTTTCATCAGCCGAATCGGCAGCAAGATCAATACCCCTCAATATAAGGACGAACTGGCTCTCGCCTTCCTTCAGTGGGCTCGGCAACGCGCGCGCGATGGCACGCGCTCATTCGCATCCTCTGTTCTTTCTGCAGGTAAATAATCAACTTTCCTTATTTGCCCCGTGCACGCGCTATCGTGATTTATTCGCGTTGCCAAGCCCACATTACTCTCTTACTGTTGCTTACGACTGTGCTCACATTCTTTGTAGTCTTCTTACCATATCCGGCGATATAGAAGTTAACCCCGGACCCAGCACCCGCTCCACGTCTACGCAAGCGTCTTCTGACGTGCTAAACGCCTTGGACGAGATTAGATCTGGGCAGAATACGCTCCTCAATGAAGTAAAAACTATTCACAGCAAGCTGGTACAAACCGACAAAGCTATCGAAGAGATAAGCAAAAGGCTCGCTAAAATTGAAGAAGATTGCTCCTCTTTAGTCGATCTAAAGGTTGAAGTGGCATGCACGAGGACGCTTGCTGAAGACAACGCTAAACAAATGACTATCATGACGGCCAGGATGGATGATGCTGAGGACAGGGCCCGTCGCTCTAATCTTCTTTTCTTCAATCTGAAAGATGCAGCTCAGGAGACATGGGACGAGTCTGAAAAAAACGTAATTAAGCCCTGCGAAGAAAAACATGATATCACCATCAAAACTACCGACATCGAACGCGCACACAGGCTTGGACGCTACCAAAGTTACAAAACTCGACCCATAATTGTAGCGTTTGCTCATTTCAAAACTAAGGAATCTGTCATGTCACCCGCCAAGAACCTTAAAGGCTCTTCATATGCAATATCCGAAGATTACTCATCTAGAACCCGGCTAGTCCGCAAACGTCTCCTTGAATTCGCCAAATCCGAAAAGAAAACTTACAAATTAAGATACAACAAACTCATTGCAGATAACACCACATACGTTTTTGACCACTCTTCCCAGACTGTCGTCCCCTGTCAGACTGTTGCTCCACGTCAGCCATAGCTAAAGACCGCGTCGCGCTCCAAATCCCATGCTAAGTATATACCTTTCATTTACACAAACATCAGAAGCATTTTATCAAAATCCGATTCTTTGCGCAGCCTTATTGACACCACCGAAGGTAAAATAGTGGTACTAACGGAAACTTGCCTGTATCCTTCCGTTTCTAACTCTGAATTGTCTTCCATTTTCCCTAATTATAATATCTTCCGCCACGATCGCGAGAACAGGCGTGGCGGTGGCGTCTTAATTGCCACCCATCAAAGCTTACTCTGCTACCCCATAAACGTCACCTTGTGTTTGGAAATCGCATTCGTTGGCTCCAAAGCATTTAACCCGCCCGTCATCATCGGCTCCTGCTACAGGCCTCCTGACGCTGATGCCTCTTTTGTCGTGCACTTTCACGATGCGCTCCAGTCCATAACCACCTCATATCCGCGCACACCTTTGCTTATATTTGGCGACTTCAATTTCCCTCTCATAGCGTGGAATGACCTTGCAAACAACATTAAACAAGCATACTAACGAGAGCAATGTTTTGAACTCGTGCCTCACATTTGATCTGTCTCAGCTCGTCATCAACCCGACTAGGCAGGATAATCATTCTTCTAGCATTCTTGATCTCGTGCTCGCTACTCATCCTGAGAGCATTTCACCGCTTACCCACCTAGCAGGCTTGAGTGATCACTCGGTAATCTACGGCACCTATCACAGTCCCTTATTATGCCCTGAAAAATTAACGAAAACATTGACGCTCTACGACAAAGGTGACTATGATGCCATGAATAACGACCACACGGAATTCTGTAGCTCTCTCCTCTCAAACTTTTCAAATCGCTCTGTCGTAACTAACTGGTCTCTGTTCACTGATAAAACGCACGAGCTCATCCACACCTACATCCCTACTAAAACAGTCACCACACGGTCATCATCGCCATGGTTCAACGGAAAGTTAAAAAGGCTACTTAACAAAAAGAAAAGGCTCTTTCGTTCTGCAAATCATTCCAATGACGCCCGCGCATGGGAAAGGTATCATACTGCCGAAAAGAACTTTCTTTCTCACGCAGCTCAAGCCATAAAAACCTTCTTCTCATCCACATTACCTGATATGCTTCACAACAACCCCAGGCAATTTTGGAAAGCTATAAACCCAAAAGCAACCCCGCCAATATCGCTTTGCGACGAACGCGGTTCACCAATTCCACATACTGACACGGCTGAAGCATTAAATTATACCTTTTCAGCCAATTTTACCCACGATCCTGTAGGCGACATGCCTGACTATCCTTATTTTGATTACCCCCTATGCCTGACATACGTTTCGACCCTAACGGAATAATCGCGTTGATCGATTCCATGAAACTAACCTCATCTGCTGGTATAGATGAAATTAACACAAAAGTTCTCAAGAATACTATAAACGTTGTAGCTGTTCTTCTTTGTCGTATCTTCCAGCAATCACTCGAGTCCGGTATTGTACCCCACGACTGGAAAGTGGGGAAAATCATCCCAGTACACAAAAAGGCCCCCCATCGTCTAGTAAGAACTACCGTCCCATCGCCCTCACTAGCGTTCCCTCTAAATTAATGGAGCACGTAATTTACTCACACATCGTGACCTTCTTGCAGTCTGTCAGCTTTTTTGACCCTTCTCAACACAGATTCCTGAAAAACCTATCCTGCTCTACCCAACTGGCCCTCTTTACTCATGACATCAGTTCTAGTATGGACACGGACATACCCGTTGACGCTCTTTTCTTAGACTTTGAAAAAGCTTTCAACAAAGTTTCCCATCAACTCCTCTTATTTAAACTTGCGCGCCTAAACCTCCACCCACTAGTATACGATTGGCTTCGGAATTTTTGGACTAACCGCCAACAGTTTGTATGGGCTAACAATCATGCATCTTCCATCTCCCCTGTTACCTCCGGCGTACCTCAAGGCACCGTTTTAGGACCTCTACTATTTTTAATTTACATCAATGACCTCCCAAGTAATATATCTTCCACCGTTCGTTTGTTCGCCGACGACTGCGTCATCTACCGGCGCATCACTTGTAACAGAGACACTTGCCATCTGCAGTGCGACATAGGACTTGTGGAAGAGTGGTGCGCAAACTGGCTGATGTCTTTAAACGTTAATAAAACAACGCTAGTATCATTTCATCGTCGTCAATCGTATCCCACTCCCAATTACACCCTTCGCGGTTCCATGATAACACACGCATCTTCATATAAATATTTAGGTATTAGCTTTACACAGGATTTCTCTTGGACCACCCGCATAATGAACATAACCAACGAAGCTAACCGTGTTCTTGGTTATCTAAAGCGTAACTAGCGTTTGGCACCTGCTTCCGTAAAACTGTCCGCCTATTTAACTCTTGTCCGTCCTAAACTTGAATATTCATGCTCAGTCTGGGACCCCCAACAAATTAACCTAGCCAAAACCCTTGAGTGCGTCCAGAGCCGCGCGATAACATTCGTAAATTCTGATTACTCATATCATACGAGCGTAACAGAATTGAAAACAAAAACTAACCTCCCCAGCCTTGAATCCCGTCGAAAAATAGCCAGACTCTGCCTTTTCCACAAGTTTTATCATTCGCATTTCAGCCAATCCGTTATCACCCCTGCAGACCGCCTTTCACTTCGCATCAGTCATCCGAAAGCTGTTCATACACCTCGAGCATCTACTTCTGCGCACCTAAAATCATTCTCCGCCCAGACCGCAAAAGACTGGAACGACCTCCCCGCTGAAGCTTTCATCCATCCTGGCCTGGAATACTTCAAATGATTCATCACTGATTTTTTTTCCAATGATATGTATGCCCACCCCTCATGTAATGCCCCTAGTGGGCCTTTGAGGTACTAATAAATAAAATAATAAATAATAATATCGATCTCGTCATCAGCACATGCGAAGACGTATTGCAAAATAACCCTGTTCTCGCCGAACGCATGCCTGTTTGATGCGGCTGAGCTCTGCACGTTGCTGCATTTTCGCATCTGCAGCGCATATTTTCCGTACTGCTCAAAGATTTACAAGCAAGCAAACGGCACGGCTCTGGCTGCGTCTATATCTGTTACAAAAACCGACAACCTGGTTATGGAGGCTCTGGAAGCTTAAGTTCTCACCGGTTTCACACTAAGACCCAGCCTATATGTTGTGCTGCTCAGAGTGTTCTAGTATTAACTTCCCGTTACAATCGATGTGTCCATCCAGATCATCGATCTCGCCTTTCATATCCCCCAATAGAATTATATTGTCACCATCTCCAAAAAGGTTTTATTGTCGTTGGGACAGTTTACTAGATCTTAGTTTTCTTATCTGAAGTTGTTCCCTTTCCGTTAAATAGGCTACCCTAGTCATGTCCTTTTGCTTGCAATTGTTCCCGACCAAGTGGCAACACCAGGTTCTAGGCATATCCGAATCATAGCCGAACATCCCAACACCTTTGAGTACTTGCAAGGGATGCCCGTGGCAACTCCTTGTTTTAAATATTCTGACACGTTATCCGGTGGATATCTCGTTCGGGTGATATTACAGACACTGATTTGATACCGATTCTTTCTGTAGAGATGTCCTGGTATATTATTACTTGAATATCAAATTTGGGTGTTATTACGGACATTTACTTGAATCGCCCCGCCGCGGTGGCTCAGTGGTTACGGCGCTCGGCTGCTGACCCGAAAGTCGCGGGTTCGATCCTGGCCGCGGCGGCCGAATTTCGATGAAGGCGAATTTCCAGACGCCCCTGTGCTGTGCGATGTCAGCGCACGTTAAAGAACCCCAGGTGGTCGAAATTTCCGGAGCCCTTCACTAAGGCGTCCCTCATAGCCTAAGTTGCTTTGGGACGTTAGACCCCAATAAACCAAACCAAACCATTTACTTGAATCGTGTCTCATTACGTATGTAAAATGTTCGCGATGAAGATCGCAAAGTGGACGCCTATCTTTTTTTCTAATACAAGATATCTGCAACATGGTCCACTCATTTTCATTTCTTGTTTGTGTCATCACAGATTCATAATTGAATGAAATAATGTTACTTAACGTGCAAGAACCACTATCTCCAAAAGGATGGTAGGTTTGGAGTAGATAAGCTTGTAGAACTTCTTCGATCAGTGAATATTTGTCAATATGTCGGGGCGGCATGACTTCTGATTTGCGGTGTTTCTGCAGCCTGATCTGTGCTTTGGATATGCTTGGTGTTAGACGTGTCTGCCGTGACAGCATGTGACGCTGTGCAGATGTTACGCGTTAAAATATTAGCACTGGGCCGAGCAACTAAACCTTTGTAATCAGGTGTAATTTCTTTCTTCATGCCTGAATCGCAGAAAATGTAAATTAGGCTTGCAAATATTTTTCTCGTTGGCCGAGCAAGCTTTTTTCTTTCGCCCATAAAAATCTCCACAGAAATATACCTTTAATTGACCAGTACTCAACATGCCTATAAAACAGGCCTATGAAAATCCTCCGGGGCGTCCTACGGACCTCCATTGGATACAGAAAAGGCGGCCAAAAAGATATGTGAGGGATGTCCGCGGGAGTTTCTCCGCACTTCCTGGGGATATCCGCATAATTTCGCAGGGACATCCCCTGGATGTCAGTGTTGTCACTGGGGATACTCAGACATGTTTATTGGAAATTGATTTTTTTCTTTGCCAATTTGCTCCTAATGTATCAGCGTACCAAATCCTTCCCCTTTTTCTCCATTGTTCTTCGGTTGCATCCCAGCCAACCAAGTCATATCTAGCGGCATTTGTTCGAGGGCTTGTTGGTTCATGTTTTCGAGGTGGAATAATCTTTAGCACAACACAAAAGGCACAGGACAGCACATGTTGTCTCCTTTGTATTGCACTAAAATGTATTGCGCCGTGAAGCCCTATCCAGTGGATGCTCATATAATAGCGTCCACAAGACATCAGATGTCCATATGGTGTTCAGAAAAGTTCATATTATGTTCATGCAAAAGCTAGCATACAGTCTTCACTCTGACGACAATGGACATCCATATAACAGTCACATCATGCCCGCATATGACGAATCTGAGACATTCAGAGGTTGTTCACCAGATATTTCGCCAATCTGTTTTCAGGTTGTCCCAGCAAACCACAAACCTCCCATAGATGTCCAGATTAAGTCTGAACGTCTATGTACCAAACCAAAATCTCTCAGACGTCCTATCTACCAACCTTTTTTCGTGGAAAAGCTGCAGACGTACCCACGACATCATATCTGCCTTAACCTAGACTTCTCGTAGATATTACTTGTCACGTCCTGGGTATGTAAGCGAGATATATAATTTAAGAATTCCATATTTTTCAATCGTTCGATATTTCGTGTTGCCTTACTGCATTTAAAGTTGGAAATCGCTGTTGACTACAAATTGGAGGCATGACCAGCGCTGCCTGTGTTTTTGTGTTTTTTCGTGCTCGCTTCACGGCAACATTATCCTGCCTAGAAAGAAGAAAAATACGGGAAGTAGTAAAGACAAATCTGAATGCACACGCATCAGGTTTCTGACTCAACTGTACGCAGTTGGTTTGAAATGCCAGTCACTTTGGTCAGGAATCGCATTGTTATTTCATTACTATCCTTACATTCAATTTATACCTTGTGCTACAGCCTGCAAGCTATCTCAACCACACTGAAAAGTGAGGACACACTAAAAAACTTGTTTGTTATTTAGCAGCCAGGACTATATAATAACCATTTTTTCTGATTAAGCATGTTATATTCAACTTATCCAACTATTTAAAATACAAGAATTGGTTCAGTTCAATTTTTGGGAGATATTTTTTTTTTCAAAAATGTCTAAAATCTGCTAATCGCGCTAGCAATGATAACTATTGGAATGTTGAGCTGAGGAAAGCTTAGGCATTTGTGTTGCTGAATGTGTGACCTCATATTTCTTGAGAATAAACTTCTTGAGTCCCGCTTTTTATCATCATGTCAACACTGTAATCATATCCACTGCCGGCCAAAAATTTCTCCGTTAACCCTGTGCCAGCGGCGGCCCCCTTATCCCAGCAAACTTCCGAACCTCATCTGCCCACCTGCCCTGATCCTCTCTGCTGTGCTTGCATTCTCTCTGAATCCAGCCTGTTACCCTAATGATAATTGGTCATCTTGCCTTCATGCTACATGCGCTGCCCATATGCCTGTTCTATGCTGCGGACAGGCGGCGGCGGGGAAAGTGCGGTGAATTGTCTAAGCCGCCATCGCGTTGTAGTTCGTATCGTATTGTATCAATAATAGCGCAAACTGCGCATGGCGATTGCAGCTGTGAAAAAAGTAATATGCTACAATTTAAAAATAATTAACTTATTTTTCATGCCACACCAAGCCTGCTACTAAGTACAAAAAAGAGACGATACAAAATATGTAACAGTTTCGCACATCCGCACGAGGCTAGGTTCAGCCATGGCGGCAGTGGCAGAGCGCAGCGCGTGTGCGATTTCAATCGTGTTTCGTGGGAACATTGTGTTTGAAGAACCTCGACACAGAGTTAATTATTCTCTTATTATTGCTGGCGAGATTGTTCAACCGTTCTTTCCTTGATGGAGCGGAAGGAAGACAGTTTGCTTGCTTTTACTACTCGGCGAAGTGGACCCGTCAGTACGAATTAGGACTACAAGTCGTTTTCACCGGCTGGGATCGTGACCTTTCTTGGTGCGTACTCAGTCTCAGTTTACTCATTGAAGTGTATTTTATGCTATTTTTGCGTTCGTAATGAAGAAATTCTAACGCATTTATAGGCACGTTATATTTTTACGCTCACTCGTTTGGCTGTTTTGCCAAACTCGCTGTGTATTGAAACAAAGGCTGGTGATGTATGCAACTGGCCTCTACTACCGAAATGTGGGCATGCGTTCGGATGGTGTGCCGAAGTGCGTGTGCAAGCACACTCCGCTCAGCACGACTGCCTTTTAGTGCTGCAAGGGCAACCTTTCACGCTTCATAGACTTGCGTCGGTAAAAGTGGCGTAAATTACTGGGTTTGTTTGTTGTGGTTGCTGTGCCATTCTCTTGTCACCTTTATAAGTGAACAATTATGCTTTCTTTTGCAGCAACCCTGGCCTATTGGGCTCGGCTGAAGAGTATTGATGCCACCGCAGCTGTTAACCTGACGATTATGCTCAACGAGAAGATTCAGTGAAAGCGCCGAGCGCAATAAAATACTGACGCACTAGGAAGTCATCTGCAGTGTTTTGGGCTCCCATGATGGCCATGTACTCGCTTACTCAACTGTATTTGAGCTAGCTGGAGTGCTTGGACGTCCCGACGACTCCATAGGGAAGTCTGTGGCTGGGCTGCAGTAGGTCTCCATTCCATCTGGAATTGTAACAGGTGTCAGCTGCATCTCGTATTGCAGCTGGTTCCAGTCTGGAAATGTGTCTCTTAAAACAGTAGGACTGGAACCAGTTAGAAATTTTCACCTGGATATTGATCTATGTATAGTCATATTCTCTTTATATAGACGTCTAGGCTACGTAGACTGGGCGTACTTACATGTTCACAAATATCTGATAAATGTAGAGCGTGATGTCTGCAGTACGTACCTACAACGTGAACTGGACCCCAATTTTCATGTTGTAGGTACGTAGATTTTTCGTAAACGGTACTAATATGGATGTCTAATGGAGGTGTCTAATGTCCAGCGTAAATATCTTGCTGATGTCTATGGTACGTTTTATGGTTTACTGGGGTGAGGGAGCTGCTATGCCAGTTATTAAGGCGAAAGCCTTTAATGCCTCATACTGTCGTTAACAGCCGTGTCGGCAGATCGGTCCGCGTTTTTACGGGTGTCCACCGAGATATGCGGGACAGTTACTGCGCAATTCCCTTTCCTCAAATACAATTTTCAGTTTCTTCACTACGGCCCCTCTTTCTCTTTCTTCTTCAACTCTGACTTCCTCCGTTCCTGTACGGTGCGGTTCGGGTGTCCACCGAGATGACAGCGAAGTTCTGCGCCATTTCCTTTCCTCAAAAAGCGTTGCGTTCAAAGGGCAAGGCATCACGCCGAACGGGTGGTGGCGCTCCTCTCTTCCTGTACGGTGCGGTTCAGGTGTCCACCGAGATGGCAGAGAATTACTGCGCCATCCTCAAAAAGCGTTGCGTTCAAAGGGCAAGGCATCGCGCCGAACGGGTGGTGGCGTTCCTCCCTTCCTGTACGGTGCGGTTCGGGTGTCCACCGAGATGGCAGAGAAGTACTGCGCCATTTCCTTTCCTCAAAAAGCGTTGCGTTCAAAGGGCAAGGCATCACGCCGAACGGGTGGTGGCGTTCCTCCCTTCCTGTACGGTGCGATTCGGGTGTCCACCGAGAAGACAGAGAAGTACTGCGCCATTTCCTTTCCTCAAAAAGCGTTGCGTTCAAAGGGCAAGGCATCGCGCCGAACGGGTGGTGGCGTTCCTCCCTTCCTGTACGGTGCGGTTCGGGTGTCCACCGAGATGACAGAGAAGTACTGCGCCATTTCCTTTCCTCAATGGTCGGTCTTCCCTATTCCAGGATCGCGTTGGTCTCCGCCGCTGCCTTGGCCCTCGTCACCAGCATAAGCTGGACAATTTCATGGAGCTACTAGAATTTAACTTGAGTCCACTTTTGTAACTTTTGACAACCATTTTCGTGTTCAACGTGAGAGCATTTGTATCGGGTTTTGTGTGGCACCGGTACTGGCTAACATTTTCTTGGCCAGCATTGATCGTGATCTGGTGTGTTATTTGGACGACAAGATAGTTCTTAGAGTTTTTAGATACGTGGACGATTATTTGGTGATTTTTAAGAACCAACCCGGTTTGACGCACACAGTCACCGTGCAAGAGACATTATCTGTCTTTGAACGACATGGGAGGGGTCTAACCTTCACCCACGAATTACCTGAACAAGATAGATTGCAGTTTTTAGATATTAACATCACTTTAACACCAGATCACACGTGCTGGATGTACTCACCACGAGCCCAGAAAGGGCTGTTGCCATTTTAGTCTGCTCATTCTAAGACAATAAAACGCGCCATTGTTATGCTGTGCCTGAAAGTAGCCTTGCAGAAATAATGTGTTCACCTGGTAAATGACAGCCAGGTTGGCAGGTTACAGAAAGCTGGTTTTCCCGTTTCAGTCGTGGCTGCTGTGGCAGAGTAACTTCTGCGAAGCTTGAAAGCTAGAACACCTCAAGAAGGTGGCGATCAGCCGAAGACCAGACCGGCGGTTGTCCCCTATATTCATAGGGTGTCCCACAACCTAAAGAATGTAGCCAATCACTACGGTGTGCCGGTGGTATTTTCTGCGCCCCGCAAGGTGGCTTCTTTGTGCCCCCGGATTGTCTCCGGCGATGAATGCGTGCGGGACTGCACGAAGCGTCACCCCACCCAGTTTGTCAGGTGCTCTGTCGGGCCTGTGTACGAAATTCCCCTGACATGTGGAAAAGTTTACATCGGCCAGACGGGCCATTGTATAAATGAACGACTGAGGGAACATCAGCTTTCTATGAACGATCAATACTTTAAAAACGGAATTGCAGGACCTGAAGTCGACTTTAACTAAAATGGAAGGCACCATTTCATACCTGTTAAATAAAACAGACGTCCTGGAAAACAGGAGCCGTAGGAACAACCTACTTATTTTCGGAATAAAAGAAGAGAATGAAGAATCAGAAGCAGAGCTTAGGGAGAAAATAACAAGGGAAATTTTTGACGAGAAGTTAGGAGTGGCAATAAACAGTATAGAAAGGTGCCACAGAATAGGTATGAAATCAACAAAGAATCGCCCTGTCATCATAAAATTGAGTGACTGCCGAGAAAAGGCTTCAATAATGAAGGCATGCCCGAAGTTGAAAGGCACAGATTTTTCGGTTAGTGAAGACTTCTCAAAAAGAATTCGTCACGTCAGAAAAAAGTTATGGGAAAGCGCATCTCGGGAAAAGAGCAATGGTGCCAAGGTTAAGCTGCTGTTTGACAAGCTTAACATTGACGGTAACATGTTCGGATGGGATAATGCAAGAAACACTCGGTATAAAATCCCGAGGAACCAAAAGTGACACCAACAAGGGAACAGTCTGGTTTTCAAAATTTTGAACATAAACTGTCGCAGCGTCGTAAACAAAGCTGCAGAACTCGAAGGCATGCTGTTCTCACATGACGCGGACGTTGCCATGCTTACCGAGACCTGGCTAAGCAATGAAATATTTGACAGTGAATTTGTACCTAAAGATTATAAGGTTTTTCGTAGTGACCGTGACAGAAGAGGTGGAGGAGTGGCATTTTTAATGAAATCATCATTGCAACTTTTCAGGATGCGTGATGCTGAAGGCATTGAAGCCATATTTTGCAAAACATACATCAACAGGGTTCGCTTTGTTCTTGGTGTTTTTTACAGGCCTCCCAACCCTTCTGTTGCGGTCTTGGAAAACTTAAGAGCATATTTACAATGCCATGTAAAAAGAGACGATAGACTAATACTGGCTGGTGATTTCAACTTGCCTAATATAGACTGGCACACCTTTTCATCATTCTCTGCCCATAATGCTGATACTGTAATGCTCGACATTGTGTTCACATTTGACCTGCTGCAAGTAGTAAATAATTTTACGAGAATGCAAGGAGCCGCGGGATCAATCCTAGATCTATTTTTTGTCAGTGGTGCCATGCGCAACTTCGTAGCTTGTGAAGTCACAAACGGAATATCCGATCACAAAGCTGTGCTGCTGAGCTTGTCAAATGTGTACCCAGATCGTCAAACTAGCGTGCAATTTTTCCCAATTTTTCGCGTGCGGAAGACGAATCTATTCTGGACATGCTTGATTCATGTTATGAGAATTTTAGGAATAGCACTGATAGTGTGAATGATCTATGGCTTACTTTTAATATGATCGTCTCTCATTGTATTGCCCGTTTCGTTCCCAAAATTGCAAAAAAGTCTGCGTACCGCAATCCCTGGAGTTCTCGGGAAACGTTACGCTTCCAGCGAAGGCTTAAAAGGTTAAAAAAGAAATCAAGCAGGAATTCATCATTAAAACCAATTGTGGAAGCAATTTCAGAGGAACTTAAGCAGAAAATAATTTGCGACAAAGAAAAATATTACGGAACGCTCCTGCCCTCGTTCATTAAAACGTCTCCCGAGAGATTCTGGCGCCAAATCACGCCCAAATCTTCTTCCACAAACGAATTCATAGTAGACGGCAAATGTGTGCGTGATGAGGCTGTTGTTTGTTCTGCGTTCAACAAATTTTTTCAGTCAGTATTCACAGAGGATAATGGATGCCTGCTCAACTTTTCTGCAGCACTCCCTGCCATATCTGATGTTGTAATTTCAGAGACTGGTGTTTGTAACTTGCTTTTGAACCTTGATGTTAAAAATCAGCAGGTCCCGATAACATACCAAACACTTTTTTGAAGCGCTATGCGGAGTGGTGCGCAAAGTACTTGACAGTAATATTCAACAGATCTTTACATGACGGATCTTTACCGAATGACTGGAGGACAGCCGTGATTAAACCTCTGCACAAAACCGGAAAAAAGCCGACATCGAGAATTACCGACCCATATCTCTAACTTCCACATCATGTAAAATTTTAGAACATATAATTCATAAACATATATTAGGTTTCTTGGAACAGCACAAAGTACTTACCGATTTTCAGCATGGTTTCAGGCGTGGGTTTTCTACAAGTACACAGTTAGTTGAAACTGTGCATGACTTTGCTCAGTTGATTAACCAGGGAAAACAGACAGACGCAATATTCATGGATTTCCGTAAAGCATTCGATAAGGTGTCACATAACAAACTAATTCATAAATTAGGTTATTACATTAAAAACGACAGGATACTTGCATGGATTACAGCTTATCTCTCGAACAGATGTCAGTTCGTCACTCTAAACAATATTTCTTCTAGCAGTGTCCGGGTTATGTCTGGCGTCCCCCAGGGATCTGTTTTGGGACCACTCTTATTTCTTTTGTTTATTAATGACATTGTGGCAGATCTTTCAGTTCGCGTGAGGCTGTACGCGGATGACTGTATCATGTATCAAATGGTGTCTTAAGTTGACGACCAGGTGCGTCTAAATAATGACCTAGCGAAGGTGGTTGCGTGGTGCAACAAATGGCAGATGTGCATTAATTTTGAAAAAAAAAACGTCTTCATGAAAATTACAAACAAGAAAATGCCTCTTCATTTTGTGTACGGTACTAACAGCATATCATTATTAGAAGTGACAGAGTATAAATATTTGGGCCTATGGATTACTAACAACCTTTGGTGGTCAAAACACATAGACGCTGTAGTAGCAAACTCAATGCGGAAACTATTTTTCTTGAGGCGCTCCCTAAAGTCATGCCCACCTAGTGTTCGTCTAATGGCGTACAATTCCCTCATACGTCCGTTACTAGAATATGCCGTAATCATTTGGGACCCTGTCACGTTAACAAACATTCAGGAATTAGAGCGAATACAGCATAAAGTAGCTAGATTTGTTTTTAACTCATATGGCCGTGTATCTGTAAGTGAGCTCGTGAGGCGAAGTGGGTTACCTCCCGTCACTGAGCGCAATCGTGTTTGTCGATTAAAGTTTTTTTTCCAGCTGATAAAAGGACATTATAAAGTTGATACCTCTTATTATTTTTCTTACTCCTCAGATTATAACACTAGACAAAGGCATGCACTAACATAACCCCTTTGAACGCGCGAAATAACTGCTTTAAATATTCTTTTTTTCCGAGGACAATTACTGATTGGAACAAACTTAATAGCGAGACTGTTAATCAAATTTCTTTACTTCTGTTTGAAAAGTGCCTGTAAGTGTTGTGAATTTGTGTGTGTTTATATGCTTGTATTTTGTTTTGTCCCACCCTGCTATGATCTGTACAAGATCGCCGTATCTATAAATAAATAAAATAAATAAAAAAATAGCGGAAAAGATTCAAATTTGCCCTTACACTGCGGCGCATGCCCTTTGGCTACGCCTGATAAAGCATGCCAGCCTTTGCTGGCTAGAACCAAAATCTTATGGCGCAGTCGTAACCAGGTAGCACGTGAACTCGCAGAGGCTTTTTTCATTGATAAGTCAGGTGATGAATGCGTAAGCGATTCTGGTATCAAATTGTATAAGGAAGAGAAAACTTTCCTGGCATGTGCGCTTAGGCAATGATTGAATAAGCTTCTTTGTATATATATATATATTTGTGTTCTTTCTGAATAAAATCAGTCGCGAGTTTGCGCCCGTCATG
Organism: Amblyomma mixtum; assembly: GCF_055824585.1. NCBI lineage: Eukaryota > Metazoa > Arthropoda > Arachnida > Ixodida > Ixodidae > Amblyomma > Amblyomma mixtum. The sequence continues at coordinate 367,140,823 of NC_143014.1, read as the reverse complement.
CCCTTTTTGGTCCGTGTCTCTTTAGCGCAATTCCCTTCTTTGAGTAAATAAGCTCTGTGCTTGGGTTGGAATCTATCAATCCCCCTCCCCCTACTCCCTAACTCTTCCTTTTGCAACAATAAATATTTTTAATACTACTACTTCCTTTCTTCAAAAAGAGTTGCGTTCAAAGGGCAAGGCATCGCGCCGAACGGGTGGTGGCGTTCCTCCCTTCCTGTACGGTGCGGTTCGGGTGTCCACCGAGATGACAGAGAATTACTGCGCCATTTCCTTTCCTCAAAAAGCGTTGCGTTCAAAGGGCAAGGCATCGCGCCAAACGGGTGGTGGCATTCCGTGGACTTCTGGCAGCGCTACAACCGCTGTCGCGTTCCACTCCTAAAGGCAAAGCTTAAACGTCATTAATTAGCAGTTAATTAGTATTTAGTCATTAATCAGTAATTAGCAATAAATTTGTAAATTGTCATTACTTAGCAACTAGTCCCTAATTATTTGCGACGTCATCCAGTGGTGACGTCACCAGTGCCACAGAGGCAGTCAAAGTGGTGTGGTAAACACTTTCTCCTCTACGCACTTGAGACAGTCAAAGTGCCCCCTGAATTTTTTTATGTACTCGACAGGTTAGAACAAAACAAATGTGATTCAAAATATAACAAAAAGAGCAATTTTCTTCGAATAACTTCGAAGCAAATGTTTGGAATACTTCTGGCACACAAAAAAGTTTAACGGCACAACAGAAATTTTCACTAGCATGTATTTTTCTAACACACGTCGCCTGCAAGTCCGCGCTTCATTATGGCTTCGTTAGTTTATTTTAATTGCAGTAACCTGAGGTCACCGCGCGCATTAGATCTACTCGGAGAGTTCTCAGTAAAGCCCCGAGCTCCCCACCCGCGCGTCCCCGCAACCATCTATACAAAAGCGCGCAAGTCACTGTCCGCTGAACAGCAACGCTACGACAGCCGAGTGCTCCTAGCATTAGGCACCTTTATTATTTTATTTGAACATACTGTTAGTCCCTTCGTGAGACTGTTACAGGAGTGGATTTATAAACAACAAACACGCAAGTTCACAACACAGTAATACAAAAGCCAGCAATCAGGTATAAAAGACAAAAAATCAGCATTCATATGCGGAATCACATCGAGTGAATAACAGAAGACGGAAGATAGCCAACTCTGGCCTTCAAAACATGTGTTCAAACACGTCTCAAAAGTATTCCTTAATTCATTGTTACACTGAGTACATGATCGAGTGAGCAAAAAACATAAGACCGATACAGACTGTGGATGGTCATCAAGTCTGGCTTGATGACAAAACTGATGAGGCTGCAAGCTCCATGAATTTTTCCAAGGAATGCTGCGCAATTAGAGATTTATCTAGGGCGTTCCATTCCCTTACTGCTCGGGGAAAGAAAGAAAAAAAATGTGTTGTTAGCACAAAAGGATTCATTAATCGTAAAGTGATGCTTGTGACGTGTTTCTCTAGAACGGTTAAAACTAATGTAAGTAGCAGGATCCATGTTGAATGCATTATGAGTTAATTGATATAAAAACTTGAGTCTATGGAGTGTTATGCGACTTGATATTGTGTCTAGGCCTGCGCGGGAAAGCAGCTCCGTGGGAGAGTCAGTGCGCCGGTATCTGTGGGAGATAAAGCGAACCGCTTTTCATTGAACTGATTCGAACATGTGTACATCTTTTTGCATATACGGAAACCAGACGACGTTTGCATATTCTAAGATTAGGCGGATAAGGACCTTATACGCGAGTAACTTCGTATCTGATGTTGCAAAGCGCAAGGCGCGTTTAAGGAAATATAAAGTACTCATGGCTTTTTAAGCATGAAATGCTTTCAGCTCCCGTTGTCAGCAGTGTGGTGACGTCACGCCGAGACCGAGAGCCAACATCCGGGCACTGAATTCCACTCATCCGGGCACCGAATTCCACTCATCCGGGCAGTGAAACGAGAGCATCCGGGCACCGTACGAGATTTAACGAGACTTTCTAAGAGATAGGGCCGCGCTTCCGCGTCGTCCCCAAGGATGGCGCTGCGGTCCCACACTCACGCATGGAAAAGACCGGCCGCTGGGCCTTCAGCTCATGAAGTTTCCCCCTTTGGCAGGCAGATGTATACACGGTCGCGCAGTATTCGAACGCGCTGCATATACATTCTTGTCAGGCCTGCGTCTCGTCGTGTCCGCGTACACTTCTGCATCGTCCTGCATTTCAATGCCGCCACCGTCACAGCTGCTTAAGCCGAGCAATGGAGCCCGATGAAAGGAGAGTTAGGAAGCGGCTTGCGGAAAGCGATCGCTTTGCGAGTGATACGCCACAGCAGAAGACTGCTCGCCCCTGCCGACAACGCCATGATTATGCGGCCGCTCCCGAAAGCGACAAGGCCGCCACGGTTCGCGGCTGCCTACCTAAGCCCGCACTATAGCAGGCAATCGCTTCGACGCAATAAGAAGAGTGTAGTGTGGTGTGGTGTGTTGAACATTAGACCAATTTCAAGATTTGTACTAGTAACATCTACAACCAATCTGTTATGCCCGTAAACATTTCATGCTTACTCTACTCTCGGTTATGGGAGAGGCAGAGATTTTTTTGTATTCGTATTTTGCATGCCATTTTTTATTTGCGCATTGGACACGGCAGATAATATTGTGTTATTAGGATTTCGAGCGAATCCCGAAGAGGAAAAAAATATGTGCTTGAATTTCCTGCAATATAATAAAGAAGACTTAACACATAGCATTTCATCCCAAAAAAGAAATGCACGTGCCCCTAGTGTTAAACTGTTGAGTAATAGCCGCGTGTGGGAGTAACTGCATACATTTAAATGTTCTGGCGTATATTTCACGGACACGTACATTGTAAAGAGCATTGAGTGTGGCGCGGGCACGGACTGAGAAAGGGTGGAGTGATTTAATACGAAGCTCTATTTTGATACTGGTGTATGAGATGTCCCCCATTTTGTAGTGCGCAATATTATCGATAATTTCTTGTTTGCAGCACGGCTCCATGGCACTTTCTGTTTTAGCGTACCTGAACTAGTTAGTGGTTCTTTAGGAGAATCCGGTACATTTTATGTGACATTCTTAGAAAATATATGAATAAGTGCTAAATATAAATCAATTTAGGAATAAATCAAAAGCTCGAAGATTTCAGTGAATAAATAAAGAGCCTCTTCCGCACCACAAACACAAATTGAATCAGAGTCAATCAAAAAGATCAGAAAAATGCAAGAAAAACACGATTACTTTCCTTGTTGAGGCGCCCATTTGCGCACTGCTTTGTAGCCTGCAAATATGAGGAAAAAGAATTTAGACAGCTATCTTCGTGAGTTTTGAACCCAGAAGAGAAAGGATAAACCACGCAAAAAAAGAAGCCCAGAAACGAAGCTCAAGCAGGTGAAAGCCAAAATTAATTTTTTCTTTTGGTTGGGGGGGGGGGGGGGAATCCTACCGGCGTCTGCATTTGATCTTCGTCCCTTCGAAACCTTGTGATGGCAGTTAGCATGCTTTGCCAGTGAGAACGGGAAAAACCTAAAGCCTAGGAGATAAGATGTCAGGGCTCCAGTCAGGAGGAGACAGACAGTAGCAAGCAGAAGCAGGAAAGAGGGAGAGAATTGGAGATGCTTTCTCTGCTTCTTTTCCCTCTAACCCCCTGTTGGTAAGCGTGACGTCACTGCTTCTTCTCCAGGAAGCAACCTACCGAGAAACGACATGACATGTAAACCTTTGGTATGCTATCGCAGCGGATTAGCAAGTGCCTTTGTTAAAAACCGCGACGTCATTGGAATTCGCGGATGCCACTGGCTGCAGTCTCCATGGTAACGAATGAGGATGTTTGCTCTGTAGGTCGCTGGGCTACTTAAGGGGCCACTGACCAGAATCCGGACATTTTTGAAAAACAAGCCCATTGCATAGATGAGGCATCGAAGATAACCTCTGCAAAATACTAGAGCCATGCGCGCCCCGAAAAGGTGCAAAAATTCAAATCAAAGCCCGCTCGTTCTTTCCTTCAACAAAAACGTCCCCGCCTCACTACGCTGAACCCCCTTGACGTCATGGAGGTTACTTTCGCTAAAGGCACTCCATTGGTGCATCGTTTTGACTGACGGGTGAAGGTTGGGCGTAGCCTTGGCGTCTCGTCGTCTGCACAACGCGCCTTCTGTTTTGGCGCATGCCTACAAACCCGCATGAAGGAACAACAACAACAAAAAAACTGCGGAGAGAGCGAACGGCGACAGCCTTGAACCCTAGCCATAAAAAGTAAAAAATAGTAAAACTCAATGAGTTGGTTCGGCCCCCCCCCTCGTGATCACGTCACGAGACGCTCTGCGTGCGCGCTCCCTTCTCAGTTTTATTTTGTTCTATGCGAGCCCCCCAAAACAAGGTTTTAATTACTAGTGCAGCAGAGCCTTTCCCTCGCTCACCCAGTTGACCGCTCCGCACACACACCGCTTATCCTTCGCGCATCTTGCGTACGCCTTGACTGCAATGAATAATATGGATTTTGGAGCGGAGCAATGACAAAAACACACAGAACACAAACACACATAGAGAAAAGCAAACGGTGGTTGCCGGATCCTCGCTTCGCCGTGTGTTTCGAACACATCCGACTTCCGCCCCTCCGCTCGTGAAACGGTGGGGAGGCCTAAAAAAATGAAAAGGTGGCTCGCTAACTGGGAATGACAAACAGATGTTTGAAAGGATGCGCTCGCTAACAAGTCTAGCGGCGAAACACCACGAGGAGACCCAAAAAGCAAAAGAGAGAGGGTGTTAGGAAACCCGCAGCGCCCCCCCCCCTCCCATCGAATAGACCCAGTAGCAAAAACCAAGAAAAGAATTCTATTGAAGGCGGGGCCATGATGTAGACATGTGACGCACTCCACAGACACCACGCCTCCGGCTAACATCGGAGAAGGAAGGTGTGATTTTGCCTTGCCGAGCCTACTCGACGAGGAGCGGGAGAGAAAAATTTCGAGGAGGGAACGGAAGGAGAGGAGGCTCGCTCCAAGAGAGGTAGAGAGTGTTTTCGACCAGAGGGTGGTCACGGGCCCTTTAAGATCTCACAAGTCTCAGTCTGCGTCTGTTTGCCTCGTGATTGCACTGGCAGTAGGTCGGCGTCCTCTGGATAGAAAGAACTATCATCGCTCGCCTGGACGCAGATCTGAAGACTAGGCTCCTCCGTTCCTCCGGATCCGGTGGCGGAGGTTGACCAGGAAATCCAGTCCGAGACACCGCTTCGAGTGGAAACCGAGAAGCACCACGACACGCCTGCAGCGTTGTTACCCGTGCCTGGACTCAACAAGGACCAGGGCTCTCTGCGAAAGACAGAAATGACCAGATCAAGCGGCAAAACTAGGTATGTAGCTTTGTCCGTTGTGCGGCCGGGTTTCCACAAGAGTGATTGTGATGTTTAGGCTTAGTTCAAGAAACTGATGCTGTGCGTTTGAACTTGTAGCTTTGCACATACGTGCTGAACTGACCACTACAGTACTCGACAATGAACAATTGTTTGGTCTGAGTCTGGTAGCCAATGTACTGACATGAGGACCTGTATTTGTCGAGGCAAAGCGTTCATAATTAGGCGGGGTTCATTTGTTTCTTCAGTCTGAGGAGGAAGCCCCGGTGAGGTGGAGGAGGGTGTGAAGTGCGGTCGGATTGGCACCGTGAATTAGAATATTTTTTTCTTGGCAGGGTGATTTGTAGAGAGGATTAGACGTAATAATCTGCGCAACTGTGATTAAACATCGCTCCAGCTAGCACAGCGATATTGCGTGGTGCTGACGATAAAACGGCATGGACGGGGAGCTGTGGCATGCTAGGTACAGGTTGGGGTAGACTACAATTTCTGTATAAAGCGTCTGACCTGCGCAGCAGGACGTAAAGAGAATACAAAAAGAAACGGAGGAAGAGCTCTTAGGGTAGGGGCCCCTAAAATGATGGGTATAGCCACACAGCATAAGGTCAATATAGCTAAGGATGAATTTAATAACCATACGAAGGGGAGGGCAGTATGAAAGAAACAGTAAAGTGGCTATTCGTATTACAAGTTTGTGTCATTGTTGATGAAATCCATGTGAACCTGGTCTTGGTGATGTATTTTTAAGCCATATTTTGTGCGGATTATTTGAGGGTTTTTTTTTATTTCGATCGGGTATGCTCAGGTGTATGCTAGCAAAACTCCCCAGCTTAACCCTGGCAGCAATGCGGATCGTAGCACAATCTCCAGCACCGAAAGTAAGCCAGAGGCGGCGTGTGCCCATGTCAGCGGGGAAAGTAAATATCTACGAAAATTGTCGGGGAAGACCTTTGTACGTCGAGGCCACGACGGGAGTTTTGCGGGTCTAAAACATATTCAGCCAGGTGCTACAAGACGAACACTTGACACTTCTCTGCAAAGGGTTTCACCCTACAGTTAAAAGCAGCGAGGTTGATTTACTGACAGCATTGGGAAGGCATGGCATTACATTACGCACACACCGGCTCTGACAGTCGTGTCTCAATGTCGTGCTTTGCTGTCTTATTCTAGGTTCCAACTGCAGTACTCCACTCGATGTCGTTGGCAACGAAAGATTTTGGCAGGTGCCCTCCGCTTCGGAAGCCTCAATACGCCATGCGCGAGCAGCCGGAGACAGCTAGTACCTCCTCGCATGCGCAGTCCCAGGGCCTCATCAAGAAGGCGTTGCAAGGTGAGAAAACGTTCGTCCGCGTTGCTCGAGCTTGAAGTAGAGTTCACCTCCCGCGAGCCCGCATCAAGGGCAACGTTTTGAACACTTAAACCTGGTCGCACAGCCTTAGAAGGTTGGGTTAAGGAGAGTGCCGCGAGTAGAAGTTTACCTGGGCTGAACATACTTTAATGCCATCCGAAAACAACTAATCTGATAGATCTGGAGGCCGGTTTCGAGGGGAGTGCGGATTTCCCGTGAGCTTGGCAAAGGCAAATGGGGTTCGGAGATCACGATATTTGCTTGCATGGACGGCTATAAGTGCCGCATTAGAAAACCAGAGGGGGATGCCTTTGTTGTGCTTAATGCATGCCTTGTCTTCGCGACCGGGCTTAAAGCGTGGCTGCTACGGCGCTTGTGATTTCTTTGCGAGAGCAGTTTATGTTGGCGAGAAAGAGTGGACAAAGGAGCGTTGTGTGTTGCGCTTGGTTCCTTATAACGCGTGTTGCGCAAATAAACGCGCGCGGTAGATTGCTTCTCCCAGCTAAACGGGCGCATTGTTCCAGCTGAAATTTCGCAGAGCAGTGGCATTTGGTCGGCAGAATTGTTTTATACCACGTTTGGTTGCGGTACTTACCTGATTCGAACAGAATAAGTCGGATATTCACATCGTCTGCGGCGACGACGAAGGAAATTAAGCCGCTCTCAACGTTTCTAGATTAAGACAGTTGGAAAACTTGCTCTGAGTATGCGGCCCCTTCTGTCGCCGATTTAATCTCAAAGGGATGCGATCGCCATCTCTCGGGTGTTGGGAGTACCGCGTTTGTTTTCCAATGGCCTCTGTGACCAGCTCGAGCATCGGTACTTTAACATCGCACTTGATCTCAGAGGCCACGATTTCTCTTCACCGCCGCGGCGCCCATTGGCTGCGCTTGCTCACAGTTTGCTGCGCGAATTATTAACGTTAGCTCGCGCCTCGCATCGCCTGCGCCGGGGGCGGCTGCTTCTAGCCGCGCTCAGCTACGAAGTGCGAGGTCCGCATGCGCTCTACGTCTGGGGTGCGTGAGAGCAGGATGCTCGAGGTTGAGCTTTAAATATCGCAAAAAACTGGAAGCCCTTCTTTCCGCGGTTTAGAGAAACATGACGTACCGCTTGCCTCCTCATAGTTTCTGTTGATAATATTATCTAACAACGCTGAGCTGGGAGTAGCACACGACGCGCTCATCCTGAAGCGACCGCAGCGCCACCGCCTAGACGGCGATCGCGTGGGGACGCTCTGCTCCCTTGCTCGCCGGCGCAGTTTGCCAACTGTCTTTATCTAGAAACGTTGGCCGCTCTGTCAGCGATCGCACCGGTGGCGCCATCTCGCGTGTTGGTGGTGAAGATTCGGCAAAGGAGGGCGACTAGGGAGGTTTGAAGACGCTCTTTCAACTGGTTTTTTAATGGTCACAGAAAACTTAGCTTGGCCAAACTAAGTTTTCAGCAGTTGAAAGAGCATCTTCAAACCTCCCGAACCTCGCTCCATTGCTGAATCTTCACGGCCAACAAACGAGATGGCGCCACCGGTGCGATCGCTGACAGAGCGGCTTGATTTCCTTCGTCGTCGCCGCAGACGATGTGACTATCCGACTTATTCTGTTCGAATCAGGTAAGTACTCCAAGCAAACGTAGTATAAAACAATTCTGCCGACAAAATGCCACTTCTCTGCGAAATTTTAACTCGAACAATGCGCCCGTTTAGCTGGGAGAAGCCTTCTACCGCGCGCGTTTATTTGCGCAACACGCGATACTATTATTTGTACGAAGATCTGAACGCACTTACCACCCAGCAGCTGACGCAGGTGGCTGGGGCTCTGTGCCAAAGAGCCACAGAGGGAACTCAGAATACCAAGCCAGCTGTTCAACTCTTCCTCTTTCTCATCGCGGTAAGACGGCATTTCTCTCCTGTTCTTTGTACGTGTTATGTGATCGATGCAGTCTGCATTCTGGTCGACTTTGCTGCGCTGTCCTTTTAGCAGCGCATACCAAGGTATAATGCACGTGAGAATACATCACTTTCAGCGGTGCTCAAGTGATTCTCTTTACCCGCGACGTTTGTACTTGGTGTCTTTGCCGTCCGTTTCTACGCAAGTACGCCTCCGAAAAGCAAAATTGACGAAACAGCGGTTTCAGCAGCAGGCTTCATATTTTCACTAGTGCTTTGTTCTGGTTACTTGTGTCTTAATTCTTATTTGGAATTGACCTAATCTAGACACAACTGCACCAAACAAACGCAGGCTTTATCAAGTGACGGTAAAGAAGATGAGGAAACCACTCGGGCACCGTAGTTGTGGCGTTTCGTCGGCACCCGTTGCTGTCCGTAGTAAGCCCAGGACTCGTAAGCGAGATTTCCTCAATTTGTGTTTCAGTTCGTGGCATCTGTTCATTTCGATATGCGCGACTTGACACTGGCTTTCTGGTGCCCGTGCCTTCGTCATTGTTTGTTATGTGCAATGGCCAGTATTCTCAATGCGCTAAACGAAAACCAGACCGGTGTTGGTAGTTGCCGATGATGCTAATTTTCCTTCATTGTATTATCCTCCTGCTGGGATTTCGGCGTCGCGGCTGAGAAGGAGACATGGCGAGCAACACGCAGTTACTGGCCGAGCGGCTCTGCGACCGCATCCACCACATTCTCCAGTCGCCTTCGCTGGACAACGTGGAAGTGGTAAGGCTTTAATTGTGTATTTATGCGACTTCTCGTGGCCATCATCAGTCAGCTGTGTCCTCACGCAGGATACGTGAAACCAGGCAGTTCAAAACCATCAGTGCGCTGCGTAGGAATCTATAAAGGCTTCAGGGTGTATAGAAAATCTGCAAGCAGGAATTGTGAGGAACCAACTGAACTCAAGGAAAAGCAGGCTCAAACACGGAAATAGGCGCTCAGAAATTAACATGACGGTCAGCAGGGATTTTCCGGCGGCGCTGCGAGTGCTCAGTGCGAGGGCCGTGCCACACTGCTCACAAAATTCTAGAAAACAAAGCGCCCGAATGGAATACAGGGCAGAAGCGACAGAGAAAACCATGGCACGCGCATCCATCCTGTGTGCCGCTCCTGTGGCTTCTTTGAAGACGTAATGCCCTAAATATCCCTCAAGACTATACCTTAACATGTTAGGGCTGGTATCACATTCAGGTGCCTCCTGCTGAAGAAGCCAGCACCAGTAAAGTTCAGAATTAGCTTTCCCTTTTGGATCCTTACTGTAAACATCGGATAATGAATGGCGAATTTGTGAACGCAACGTTGCTCGCACGCATCTGGTGATGGAAAAATCGAACTCTCAGTAAGCAGTTATTAACGTACTCGGGAAATTGCACAATCCAGTAAAGTTTTGCCGCGAATGTTTGTAGTGTTTGTTTTTGTTCATCTGCAATGCTGGTGGCACGCCGTTTTATCGCTTTGTTTGTGCTGCAAGACGCGCCTAGATTTATTTGGTTGATCGCAGTCAGGCGGAGCGGAATCTACGTTTTTCCGGAGTGTACTAGCAACTTTCCAACCTTTATCTAGACAGTTCGCTATCAGCTTCAAAAAGAGCGCGGTCGAGTACGGCGGGCATTCTGTTCGACGACCGCCGAGCGCGCTTGTTGCTTACGCCACCGCCGAGTGAATCAGTTCTTTTGCGGGCGCAAGTCAGCCCAAATGAAGAGCTTCGTTTGAGAGTCTTTGTTACTGTCTTCCCGGAGGCTGGATACCATCAGTACAACGTGACAGTATTAATGACAAGATAAAGAGCACCTTCATGGGTCATTACTACTGATCATCTATAACGAACGCAGCGACGAAGTTCTCCTGTGGGTATAAGTTCGTAACTTTCCTGGTCGCTTTCTGCAAAACACCACAAGCCCCTGTCAGCACTGTGTTATATTTGCCTGTTTTTTTTCGTTAACAGAAACGATCCTGCTCTGCTAAGCTGGTCTTAGCGGTGAGGCGTCATGAGACATCGTCCTCGACGTTGCCCTCCCGTGCTCAACACTAACCACTGCTATCGTCTTTCTCGCAGATGGACTGTTTAAGGTCGGTACTGAGGAGTACCGGGAAGACCATCGAGCAGCACGCTCCCCATCTGATGCAAGGATTGGTGCGGCGGATGCGGGAGGTGTTCCTGCGGCCCGGCCTGTCTTCCACCACGCGCCGGGATCTGCTCGAACTCCTGGAGCTGCGCGCCTCCGGGTGGCAGTTTAACCCGGGGCAGAAGCATTATTACGAGCACACATCAAAAGATGTTGAAGCAGATTTGGAAAAAATGGTTGATTTGGCGGCAAGCCTGCTCAATTCGGCAGAATTCAGCAGTTCTGGATGATGCTCTATTTCTAGCAGTGCTTTTATTTCTTGAAAGTAAAAAGTATGTGGCTGTGCTGTAAATCTTTTATTTTGTTGTGTTAGTAGCGTCTTGAGACAAATGCGATTTCGTGGTGAATAAAAGAATGGCCAATTCGATAGCTTTCAATGCTGTGTTGCCTCCTCTTATGTGGAAGCTTGTGCGGCATAAGAATCTCTATTGTATTTTCGCATTAGTCACTTCTCTTGAAGTGTCAGACACATTGAATAGGCAGTCAAATATGATTGTTGAAAGCATGGAAATTTCGTTTCGACATTTTGAATCTCACTAAATTTGTACTGGCGACAAGCTCTCCACAGGTTTGGCTTCCTCAGTAAACTTCTGCTGTTAGCCAGCGCCGTGTCTCGTCACTTCTCTTCCTGTGGCCTCGTCGCGTTGCGGTGTTGCACTAAAATTATTCTGGCTTGCACCCGTCTTTTGTGCCTTGCCCGAGATGAGGGTTTCTGTAACCCTTTCGGGAAATGTTGAAAATAATAAAGCAGGAGAGAACTGAGGGCAACTGGATGGCGATTTTGTGAAAGAAAAATAAAGCACTACAGCAAGTGCGTCTTTCACCGGCGGTGTATTTTGAGCAGGTGAGTGTTTTACAAAAGTGGAGTTAGGAAGTAGCAGAATTAATGACAGACTTGATTCTTCTTTTTGAATACCTTGCAGTACTCTGTCGGGCTTTACCGCTCTGCTAATTTTTCGGCTATTCTCTCCAATTGCCTAAGCTGTGATTTCCGGATTTTATCTGGCAGTGCTCTTATGGGTAGTACCCTAAATGTCGATTATGCGCATGTTGGACCAGATGGATGTCTCTGGGCTCTCATTTCCGGGCTGCGTGCGGCGTCTGAAATGTTGGTGTTTCGAAGCACTTGGGGCGTATCGTACCAGGCGTCGCACCCTATTACGGGAAGAACCGAAAGATGGGAGAGGCAAAGTACAAGCATGATATGGTAAAAGCGCAGCCCTCACCCTCCCCAGATGAAGATAAGGCGTAAGACGTACTTCTGCGCACATAAGTCGTCTATAGCTCTGTTATTAAGCACGTAATCAAGAAGAAACTTGCAGCAGTGGTATTCGGAATCAGGTGCTCCAGAGTGGTGCAGTAAATGAAATGTTCGCCGAAAGGCGGGACATCTAAGTGCCTGGATCGCGCCTCCTGGAGACTTTCTTGACCTCTAGTTCCGTAGCTGTGTTGTACACGCCATTGTTCAAAAATGCTTTTCCTGCATGCCACGGCTTCTGCAGTCCTGAATGAGATACAGTTCTTGCCATCCACAAAATTGTTCTTCAAGTACGGCAGCTCCTGCACTTTTTATCAGTGTGGGGGAGGGGAGACCTCGAGTTTTTTTGGTTATTAATCCATACCAGTCGAAAGTAAGTGGTTTTCGAAGCAAGGTCAACACGAACAGATCAGCTGATGATGATGAGGACAGTATCTTCCTCATCGCCGTCACCTGAGGGAGAGGATGGTGTGAAGTGGGAATTCTGTTAGGGAGGGGAAGGTGCATCTTGTACAGGCATGATGGCCGCTAAAGCTGATTACGCGGTATTATGCATCACGTGATGAAGTCGCACGACAGCAATACAGAAAGGGGCACCATAACAAAATCAGCTGGCGGTTTCGACGAACACCTCAGGTACACAACTCATCGGAGAGCGAAGGTATCGAAAAGCAAGTCGACATTTTCCACAGGAAACTTTTCTATCAGAAACTGTTGGGCTACGGCCAGGAAGGATGCGTTATTGAGATCGTTGTAGGAGTGAGCGGATGGAGATTTTCGTCCGGCTCCTCGGACATTGGGCAGAGAGCGTGTGTGCTGCTCGCAAGGACGAAACAGTACTGGGCTGCTGAAGAACGTAAGATACTGTTACGCTCGACTCCTTCCGCTAAAGCGCCGAAGCATCGGAGCGGCTCCTTGGTGCTGTATGTGTTAAAGACGGGGAAGCGCCAGGCAACAAAGAATCTCCAGACATCTGGAAACTGTCAATAGACAGGACTTCGGAGAGGCGTCGGCGTGGCGGCCCCGGTACCCCGAAAGCAGGGAGCGGCGTCAACAAGGGGACCCCCTGGTGGTTTATGGGGGGACATCCGCTGCACGGGAACGGTCTTCGGCTCAACGCCCATTAGCGGTGCCAAACCCAAACGCAACGCAACGGCATGGTGTGTCGGCGGCTGTTCTGTGTTGTTTGTGGCCAGTGCGGGTGCTGGCGTGCTCGCGCCTCGGTAACGGCTTCCGGTCTTCCTGGAATCTTTCGGCTCAAGTGCGACGCCGGCCCTCCGTCCCCGCGGCTCGCTGTGAAGTGCAGTCGTCAGACTCGTGTTTCGGCTGACGAATGGCTCGAACTCAACGGCTTGTCATCGTTGCCGCGAGGGATCGGCCGGACAGCATCTTCGAAGAAGTGGCGAGGGTGAACTGGGGGACGTCCTTGTGGGCGGACCACTACGAATGGACACGTGACCCAGTTCACAGTGATTGGACACATTTTTGATTAACCAATTTCCCCAACTAGGGACCTGGGGACAGGACACCCTATTTAAGCCGCTGTTCGGCATGGGAAAGGGGGCTTTTTCTTCAATCTTGTAACCTTTTCTCCCTACTTTACCTTCTTGTCTTACTTTCTTCATGTAATTAAACCTTTGTATTTTACCTGTTACCTTGTCTGGGAAGTTCGTTCTATGTGCCGGCAGAGAGAGGGAAATTATGGTTATGGTAGGGAACACAACTGGCGCAGTCGACAGGACCTGCTTAGGCTGAGCGGAAGAACTTCAAGGGGGACAAGCCACAACGACGACGAGAGTGGCGGAGGGAGCGACCGAGCTACCAAGGAGACCCACCAGACCTCCAGGCTCATCTGACCCAGCCGGGGCACCGACAGCGACGCTTCGGTAGCTAGGCGAGTACCCGTTTGGTTTCTTGTGTTTGCGTGTAATGTCAAAGCCTTGGGTTTTGAGGAGTGACATCGCTAAAGAAACAGTAATGGAGAACCCGGGTGTAGATGGGGAAGGGGGAGAGGTGCCGGCACTAACAAGCGAAATGGTAGAAGGCCGTAGTAACGCCTCGCCACAGACGGCGTCGGAGCAGCAAGAAAGGCTGCTGGAGTTACAATTGAAAATTGCTGAGAGGGTCCTAGAAACAGTACGTTTGCAATCGCAAAGTGGAGTCGCGTCCGTCGAGGGGAGCAGCTGCTCAGGTGCGGATACGCGGTCGGAGGAGGACCGGAAACTAAAATTTGCTAGCCTGTTGAAAGGGGTACTCGCGACAATGCCTACTCAAGAAGCACTAGTGCCGGGTTGGTTCGAAGACATCGAGGCAACATTGGAATCCTACGATGTACCAACAGAGTGGTGGGCCGGACTTGTGTTGCCGAGACTCAGTGAGAGGGCGCGGGGACTCCTTACACGTCTGTCTTCAGATGAAAGGCGAGAGTACGCCATTCTAAAAAGCAAAATTTTGCAGGGACTCAGATTATCAGCTGCGGAGTACAAACGTCTTTTCCAATCATCCAGCAGGAGACCGGAAGAGTCGTGGGAGCAATTCGCGGTCAGATTAGAGAATTATTGGGAGTACTATGTCGAAAGCAGTGAAGCAAACTCGTTAGAGAAAATTAAACAGCTCGTAGTCTCAGACCGTCTGAAGGATTGTCTCAGCGCAGACGCAAGAGCACACATTGTGCTAAATCAAAGCCAAAAGCGAGGATTCCTTAAGCCCGAAGATGTTGCTACGATAGCACAGGCATTCGAGGAGAGTGTCAGGTGCAGAGTAACAGAGGGAAGGACATCAAGTGCGAGCGAAAAACAAAAGGCTGAAGGGACACCGACAGCGCGGCCTTCAGAAAACGCTAGCCCCCATTCGCGGCGCAGGAAACAATGTTTTAGTTGCTACAGCTACGGGCACGTAGCAAAGGAATGCCCGCAGGGCGCGTTATCAGCGAGGGAGGCGACAAAGAAAAATCGTAGTGAGAACAGAGAGGTCGTTGCTCGGGTAGCCGCGCCACTTGAGGCGGGGGACGCGCCAGTGCGAGTAACAGAAGTCGGCGGGGCCAGCACGGTTACGCTAAAGAGTGCAGGTCAAACTTTCGACGCGCGAATAGACTCTGGGGCGGACGTGACCGTCATTCGCAAATCACTATGCCCAAGGTACGACAGCGCAGGGTCGACTATCAAACTGACAGGCGCGTTTGGGGAGCAAGTAGTTGCCGAGCTAGCATACGTGCCGATGTCGACTACGGAGGGCGCTCCAGGTATCTCATTTTACCCCTCGGAGAAGGGCATACTGTGCGCAATCACCGACAAGTTGGCAAAGGGCATAGACGCGCTGATAACCCCTAATGATTACGAGCAGCTCTTGGAGGACAGAGTGGCAGTACCACCTATCTGCGAGCTTGAAGGCGAAGATGAGAACTTAGACCCAGGGCAGGAATCGTGCGAGAACGAGAGCCAGGAAGTAGTGCGCGCATGCGAAGTGACCGTCGAGAGCACCTCGCAAGAGGCAGCGCAAACGACGCGGCAGACGTTCCGCGAGGCGCAACGGACGGACGAAACGCTGAGAGAAGCATGGGCACAGGCGAAGGAGGGCACGCACGGCATGCTCGTGCGCGACGAGCTGCTTTATCACCGAGAGCACGTCGCCGGGCACGAGTGCTGCCAGCTCGTTCTGCCATCAGAGCGCCGCAAGGAAGTCCTAGAAATGGCCCATGATTCCGCATGGGCAGGACACCTTGGCGAGCGGAAAACTCTACAGCGCATTAAGGCGTCATTCTACTGGCCAGGGGTAGCCCGCGATGTGAAGCAGCACTGCCGCACGTGCCATGATTGTCAGATGAGAGCCCCTATGCGAACACAGGACCGCGTGCCGATCTCACCTTTAGCTAGACCGGGCGTCGCATTCCAAGTGGTAAACATGGACTGTGTAGGCCCGCTCGAGCCGCCGTCCGCTAGAGGACACCGTTATGCTTTATGTGTAGTGGACGTCCATTCAAGGTGGCCAGAAGTAATATGTTTGAAGGCCTTGACTGCGAGGGCTACTTGCGACGGGTTACTGCAGATATTTGCGCGACTAGGTGTCCCAGAGACGATCTGCTGCGATCAGGGCACAAATTTCACGGCTAAGTTGACGCAGGAGCTCCTTGCAAAGCTAGGCGCATGTCCCCGTTTCTCTACGCCGGACCACCCGCAGAGCAACGGGTTAGTCGAGAGGTGGAATGGGACATTCAAGTCCATGCTGCACCACACCATAAACGAACACGGGAGAGAGTGGGACAAATTCGTTCCGTTCCTCCTGTGGGCCTACCGCGAGGTGCCCAACGCTAGCACGGGGAGGTCGCCGTTCGAGCTGATGTACGGAAGGCTGCCGGTGGGGCCACTCACCATCCTACAAAAATCTTGGGCGGGGGAATGGGCAGTTCCAGACTCATTGGGAGTCCCCGCGGCGCAGTACATGCAAAGACTACGGGAAACGATGGCTGAGGCCAGTGCAGCAGCCGACGAGAACTTGGAAGCAGCTCAGCGCACTTATACCAGCCGCTACAATCTCAGAGCAACAGACAAGGGGTTCAGGGAGGACGAACAGGTATTGTGGCTCGAGAAGCAAGGCGGGAACAAGTTAACGGAGAAGTGGGTGGGGCCGGTCAGGATCGTTAGGCAGCTGCGGCCCTACACTTACGTCATTGAGCTCGAAGGTGGGTCGCACCGTTCGGTGCACGCAAATAAGCTGCGGCCGTATCACGCGCGCGTAAGTGCGGTCGGGTTAATATTCGAGGGCGATGAGGAGTTCGGCCACGTGCCGACGTTTCCTACCCCTGCGGACCCGATCAATGAGCTGCCGCCCGACGCATTAAGTCATCTGAACGCGTCACAACGCTCGGAGGTCGACGCGTTGGTGGCCCGAAACAGTCACGTTTTCGGAGACAGGCCAGGTACTTGCAACGTAGGAGTGCACCGCATCAAGCTCAAGGCAGGCGCGGAGAGGCAACCGGTCTATCCGTACAAGGTGCCGATGGCCTTTAGAAAGGAGGTGGAGAGGCAAGTTTCCGAGCTTAGGGAATGGGGCCTGGTTTACCCCGTGGAAAGCCAATACGCCCATCCGGTGGTCTGCGTGGCAAAGCGGGACGGAGGAGTGAGACTATGCTGCGACTACCGCAAACTCAATAGCATCACCGAGCCGGACGCTTACCCCATGAGCATACCTGACGAGCTCCTGCTGAGAGTGGCGAAGGCGGAGTACATCACCTTGATAGATATGCTGAGGGGATACTGGCAGATACGGCTGGACGAGGAGGCGCAGGCTCTCACCGCATTCGTGACGCCGCACGGCCAGTACGCGTGGCGGGTTATGCCGTTCGGTCTCAGAAACGCCGGCTCAACTTTTCAGCGCATAATTAACGAAGTGCTAGCTCCCCACCGCGAGTATGCCTGTGCATACATTGACGACCTCGCAATATTTTCCGAAACGTGGGAAGATCATCTCGAGCACTTAGAAAAGGTATTGGCTGCGATCGGAGCAGCGGGGTTCACCGTCAATGCGAGTAAGTGCCGCTTCGCAAAGAAGGAGGTGCGGTTCTTGGGGCACATCGTGGGATCGAATAGCCACCGCGTCGACCCAGACAAGGTGAAGGCAATCGATGAAATTGCCGTGCCCCAGACGAAGAGGCAATTGAGAAGTTTCTTAGGGCTTGCCAACTACTACCGCCAGTATGTGCCTCACTACGCGCAGGTGGTGCTTGCACTGACAAACCTCACTACGAGGCGGACACCGCAACAACTCCCCTGGGGAGACGAGGCCCAAAGGGCATTCGACGAGGTCAAGGCTAGGCTAAAGTCTGCGACAGCGCTACGCGCACCAGATCCCACGCGAGAATATGTCCTCGCCACAGACGCGTCCGACTTCGCCGTCGGCGCGTGTCTAGCGCAACTCGACGAGGAGGGTAGGGAGTGCCCCGTAGCCTTCCTGAGCAGGAAACTGAGTCCGGCCCAGGCCCGTTGGGCCACCATTGAAAAGGAGGCTTATGCCATCATTTGGGCACTAGAGAAACTCGAGGAGTGGGTGTTCGGCACTAAGGTGCGAGTGATCACCGACCATAACCCTCTTCGCTACCTCACCCTTTGCAGTCCACATAGTGCTAAGCTCACTCGATGGTCGTTGGCTCTGCAAAAGTACAACCTCACAATAGAACACAAAAAAGGGATCCAAAATGCCAACGCCGAAGCCATGTCAAGGCTTGTGGGTGCTGGCTAATCTCCAGCGGGATCTCTGTGTGTACGGGCGAGGGGTCAAGTTTTTTTTTTTCTCTCTCTCTCTCTGTCTCTCTCTCTCTTTGCTTTTGCGGTATGGGGAGATAAGTGGGAGAAGGCTTTGACTTTGCACGCGGCGCGGGAGGCCATCGGGAGCTCCCGGCCGCCGGGGCTCGGGCTTGTCGAGCTATTCTGGTGTGTTGTGTTGCACGCTAGGAAAACCATGCAACACAGTTGGTGCGGAGGTGTTACGCTCGACTCCTTCCGCTAAAGCGCCGAAGCATCGGAGCGGCTCCTTGGTGCTGTATGTGTTAAAGACGGGGAAGCGCCAGGCAACAAAGAATCTCCAGACATCTGGAAACTGTCAATAGACAGGACTTCGGAGAGGCGTCGGCGTGGCGGCCCCGGTACCCCGAAGGCAGGGAGCGGCGTCAACAAGGGGACCCCCTGGTGGTTTATGGGGGGACATCCGCTGCACGGGAACGGTCTTCGGCTCAACGCCCATTAGCGGTGCCAAACCCAAACGCAACGCAACGGCATGGTGTGTCGGCGGCTGTTCTGTGTTGTTTGTGGCCAGTGCGGGTGCTGGCGTGCTCGCGCCTCGGTAACGGCTTCCGGTCTTCCTGGAATCTTT
The DNA here is from genome assembly GCF_055824585.1 of Amblyomma mixtum. NCBI lineage: Eukaryota > Metazoa > Arthropoda > Arachnida > Ixodida > Ixodidae > Amblyomma > Amblyomma mixtum. The sequence goes on along the minus strand of NC_143014.1, from coordinate 367,121,916 downwards.
CGGCTCAAGTGCGACGCCGGCCCTCCGTCCCCGCGGCTCGCTGTGAAGTGCAGGCGTCAGACTCGTGTTTCGGCTGACGAATGGCTCGAACTCAACGGCTTGTCATCGTTGCCGCGAGGGATCGGCCGGACAGCATCTTCGAAGAAGTGGCGAGGGTGAACTGGGGGACGTCCTTGTGGGCGGACCACTACGAATGGACACGTGACCCAGTTCACAGTGATTGGACACATTTTTGATTAACCAATTTCCCCAACTAGGGACCTGGGGACAGGACACCCTATTTAAGCCGCTGTTCGGCATGGGAAAGGGGGCTTTTTCTTCAATCTTGTAACCTTTTCTCCCTACTTTACCTTCTTGTCTTACTTTCTTCATGTAATTAAACCTTTGTATTTTACCTGTTACCTTGTCTGGGAAGTTCGTTCTATGTGCCGGCAGAGAGAGGGAAATTATGGTTATGGTAGGGAACACAACTGATACCGAGGGACATAATGCAATAGCGTATCGTCCTCTCTGAATTACGACCAAGGGCTATGATATGCCAAAGGAGTAAGAAACATTTCTTCGTCACTTAAGCGCAGCGCACTTTATACAGTTTCTAAATGATTACCTTCTCTTTTTGCTCACCCTTCCTGTTGCATGTTGCAAAAAGGTACTTCAAGTATCATAAATACTTTTATCTTCGATACTATATTTCAATACATTTTCTGTATCTGTATCAGGTATCCCTTGGCAGAAATGAAAGTGTCAGTGTCGAAACTGCGTTTATTAACTATCGTGTATTTTACCGATACTCGGGACTCAAAAAAATCGAGAACCGAAAGGGAATAGCTCTACTGCAGGAGATAAAACAAGTGTTGTTCTTAAGTAAAAAAAAAAATATAAAGGACGTCTGAAAGCGCGGGTTTTATCGCTCTTCATGTATCTTGTAGAAAAAGTTAGTTCATCACGTATGTTGGACTTTTTTACATATGTATCTCCCCTGCAAGGATGCCTTCACGGCGCCATTGGGAAAGTAAATAGAAATAAATAAATAAACCCGAACGGCACCACCGAGTTTTCGGTAATGTTTTGTACTTGTGTTTTGGAGTTGAGACCATCAGAAATAATCACACCAAGGTATTTCGTTTTAGTTACTGTTTTAAGAACTTCGTTGCCTGCGCCATAAGGGAAGCTATGTTTTGTTTTCTTATTTATGACTGGCATCTTTACCGTCTTTTGCATATTGATCACCATTTGCCATGTATTACACCACTGTATGACGTTGCTTAGAGCTGTGTTTAGTTTTTCTTGGTCTGCTTGAGCGTTTGTTTTTTGATATACCACGCAATCATCAGCAAATAGACGCACCTTTATATCCACGTGATATGTTATGTCATTTATGCATAGAATAAATAAAAATGGTGCAAGCACAGAGCCCTGTGGCACACCAGAAATAACCGGAACAATGTCAGAGGCATGGTCATTGTGCTCCACGTATTGTCGGCGTTCCGATAAGTAGCTGGCTATCCACCTTGTAACGGGACCGTCGCCAAGTATCTTATTTAATTTGAAGTTCAGTTTGGCATGTGTTACAAGATCAAAAGCTTTCGAGTAATCAAGGACCTTTAACATACCGTAACCATAACCTTTAGCATACCGTGTTACCGTTACCGTTACCGGAGTACCGGAAAACCGCCCACCGCCAATGCGCGTGCGCAGATTGCCTTGACTATAGCTGCGCGCTTGCTTGCAGCATCGGGACCAATCAGCGCGAGCTCATTGGCAGTGGGCGGGATCTCGGTACTCCGGTAACATTAACGGTAACAGGGTACACGGTGTGCTAAAGATGTCTGTTGCTAAGCGCGCACATCCTCCAGCGCGCCAAGAAGGCACGCGTGGCGCACACAACGGGTAGTGGTGGGCATGCGGCGCCGCTCGATCCAGTGCAAAGTTCTCACGGCAGCGGATCCCCATGCCACTTCCGCTGAAATATGCGAACTGCATCCAGTTCCGCGAAGAGCCCTTTCGTTTGCTGGCATTCCTGCCAGCACCGAAGCGTCTCGGGGCTGGTTTCCTGCCTCCGCCATCCGACACTTCCACGATGAGCCAGCAAACAACTCGCCCTCCGGTTCTGGTGGTTGGTTGGGTTCGGTTCGGCCTCGGCTGCGGAAGGGAGCAGGCGCGCTTTCGACTGCGCTTTCAAATCGCCCGCGCTTCGCCCGTCCGAGAGCCATCTCGTCGCAGCAGCGGCCATCCTCGCCCAGGGCGCTTCCTCCGCCCTCGCTCGCCGCCATTGGCTGGCGCGCCGGCGTATCCCTGCGCTCCCTGTGCGGCTCGCGGAAGCCCCGCCCCCCCGGAAAATTTCTCCTCGCTGCTGCTCGACAGTCGGCCACCAGCCACCAGAGGAGCAGGTCGCGCGAGCAGCCGGGCGCTTGCCCGCTGCCTCCAGCGAGCCCGCGCTGTCCCTGTCACCATGGGCGCCGCGCGCCTCATCCCGCGACGCAGCTCCAGCATGGGCTGTGATCCCCGCACCTTCCTAGGACACCTTGAGGACAGCGCCCAGTTTCCGCTCAACGAGCATCAACAGAAGCAGCGGCTGCTGGACGCGGCCTCTTCCCTCAAGGTGCCCAGGCCCCGCAACCCTTCCCCACCATCCAAGGAGGCTGCATGCTCCCCTGCCCTCACCCGCCTGCGCTCGAGGGCGGCAGAGTTCTTGAAGGAGCCTACGCGTGCTGCCCTACCCTCACGCAAGAAGAAGGACGAGGGAGGAAAACACACCAGTACTCCCTCACCAATGGGAACAGAGGCCACCAGCCATGCACCTGCCTCAGAGCTGGAACAGCAGGCTGTCCAGGCCCTGGAGGAGCCCACCACTACCTCGGCCCCCCTCCCCACCTGTACAGGATCCACGGAGGAGCTCCCTGCATCTCCCTCCTCCATCCCTCCCCCATCGCGTGCTGGGATGGAGGGTGTACCTGGCACACCTGACCAAGCTCTCAGCAGCCAACCAAGTGGGGACACACCTTCAACCTCAACCCAGGCCGTCGTGATTGAAGGTACACAAGACAGACCGTCGGCCACTTACCAAGGACCACAAGAGGAGCCTTGGAGCCTTCAACAAACAAGACGCAAACGCCGCGGACCACGCCACCTGCAGCTCCCACCTGAGCAACACCTGAACATAACTGGCTGTTAAGAACGGGGCCACAATCCCACCGCTGGAAGCAGTGTTAAAGATGGGGCCATAATCCCACCGCTGGAACCAGTGTTGAAGACGGAGGGGTCCTGGAGAGGACTAACTCGTTTAGCCCCGCAGGTACCGGCTCCGAATGACGATGTCGGACTGCGTTATCGAGGAAACTGTACAGAAGGGTTTATTCTACATATTTACAGATGAGAATCGAATCGAATGCTCTGATCACACAACAACATCCCGTTAAATACGGTTCGCGTTCCCCAGATCCCTGACTGGGGAATTTAGTTCGATTAACGTTGTCCAATCGGATGGGCCATTGATGACGCTGGCGGTACCACCCACGGCACGGGCGGTGCTGAAGCTGTCTCGCTCTCTCACAGCTCGGGGAAGGGGAACACCAACAAACACTGAGGTGTCGCCTTGTCCACTGGGGCTAGTCTTCTGTGCGTTGCCGCCGCGGGAAAGGAGAATCCCACAGTCTCCCCGCAGGTGAATGACCTCCTCGAACTCCCCCGCCGGATGGCCGAAGCACGAGACCTCTTCGAGTACACAGCGTCTTTCAATTAGCAGACTCGCTAGGCGTGACCTTGTGTAGCATCACCTCGTCCGGTGACCCGAAGACCGACTCGGCCAACGTATACCGCTGCTTCCGCCGTGCTTCCTGTGCATTTCTGCTTCCACCGTTGCTGCTGCTGTCGCAAGCTCTCGCCGCATCTTTGCCTAAAGGCCGAGTCACACTGAGGAAACAGTCCGCCAACCCGTCCGACAAAACAGTGTTTTCGTCGGGTTGGCGATCCTGTCACACCACGTCAACACGAACAGAGGGTAAACATGTCGCTGTCTCCCGCCAGCCTGTGTTGGCCACATGTGCGCCGCTTGTTCACAAACTCTCTGTCACACCGGAAAAACCACCTCAATCGCGTTTCCCGGCGCTTCTCTGCCTTCGCTCGCGCGCTCTCCTCCGTGCGTGTGCACAGCCGCGGAAACTGGAGACACCTTGCGCTGTCGTAGCTACTGGCGGTTTTGCAGAATGCCGGACGAACTATGATCGTGCGCGGCAGCTGAGGTGCAGCCTTGCTCGATTCTGACTCGGCCGACCAGCCGCCACCGCAGAGAAACCGCGCTGGATGATCGACTGGCAGAGAAGGGCGCCTGAGAAAGGCGTTTTCGAAAACTTCAAGCGAAAGAATTAAACACGGACTACATGCGTCTACTTTCTGTGCCCTGTGTCTACTTCTACACATTTTGTGTTTTGCGCTGCTGTTCCACAATGCATTATCAACCCGGCCGGTCACTACAAATCACGCCACAATCTCGGCAGATTCATCGAGTTTGTTCCACGCTCTGAGAGTACTAAAAAAAAAGATATAATTGTACGCATCATTCTTGCAATCAAATGGGAACCCAGTAAAGTTATTCTGATTGCTATCTCAAAGAAAAAAATGCAGCACTGCTTTCTTCTTCATCTCAAGTTCAAAAATAGCAGGACAGGTAACTGGTAACTCGCGCTCACCTGTGAAATACAGTCCCAACTAGCGATCTCTTGAAACACAGATTCCTTCAGATCACACCGTTGATATTTTGGGTCTGTTATATCCCATGGAAAACGCCTCTCTTCAATCATCGCGATCAGGTCACTTTCCTGGCGGCACGAGTACGACGGCAGCATGTTCACGCGAGCAACTGGCACGCTCGTATGCCGGCTCCTGCTCGGGTGGTTCTCGCGCACAAAGCCGTCAAGAAACTTCTGGAACTCGCAGCCGAGGCAGTCCCTGGAACAGGACATTCCTTTTGGCTCCCTACAGAACCGCGTTCGTCAGAAGTGTACGCTTGCTCACAAGAATGCGACGGGGATCGAACGTGCTTCTCCACGGCGGCCGCACCTGCCAGCCGACGGTGGCCAGGGCAGCCTTCCCGTCTGTATGCACCCGCCTGCAAGACGCCGTACCGCAGCAGACAGCATTCCAACGAAAGGAAGCGCTTTTTTTTGCACTTTGCAAACGAAGTTTCCAAGCACCAAAGGCACAAAAGCGGTGAATCACTGCAAAGTGCTTGGTTTGTTCGTGCGGTGTCGCCAGGAAATTCGCCCGGCCGGCGAACAGCGCCAACCGTGTCCACGAACGCTGTTTGTTTGTTGTTCCGGTTCCCGGAAGCTGTCATACCGAGGGAACACCCCAGCAACTTGTCTCGTTTCCCTGCCGTTCGTGCAGTGTGACAAGAAGTTGTGGGACAAGTTGGTTGGGCGACTTGTTGACGGCTCGCTTGCGAACATGTTTGGTTCATGTCGTTGTTGTGTTTCCGCGGTGTGACTCGGGCTTTACGACGACACTCGTCTGACAGTAATTTCTCCCAGGCCCGTGGGACACAGCGTCCTTCGATCGGTTCGGAGGTTCGGTGATTTGGAGTGCAACAACCCCGTCCGTCGTCGTCTATGCTTCTGCCGCCGGCGCCAGGCCTCGTCATATCCCTTGCTTTGCGATGAGTCACACCCGGCTCCCAGGACCACGTTGTCCACTCTTAACAGCTCGTCCGCGGCCCGAAAAATCTCGAATGGCCAGCGTTCACGACCGCTGGGCAGGAAGAGATGAGGCCGGAGTCGGGTGGAAGGGCTGTTTTCCAGAAATGGCATCCAAGCTCGAACATTCAACAAAGAATGGCATCAGTGGACTGTTCCACGAGACAGGGCACTGACCCACAAGCAAGCGCTCGGAATTTGCCAAAGACCCACCAGGCTTCCCACAATGACAACAAAGGTTTACTGAAACTTGACTGAATTTTGGCGTAATTTTGGTGCCGAGAAAGCGCAAACTATCCCCTTTGAAATCGCCAAAGACGGACTGCTTGGACCAAGGTTAAAAACAAAAACCCACACACAGTAGGTGGTCCTACCAAGTACTCCTGTCTACAACAATCGGCTGAATCCATCAGCATTCCCGTGCGGTTTTCCGTTCCTGAAACGCATCGAGAAATTCTGTTTTTGGAGAGCAGGACCCCGTCTAAGCAAGCGACCATTTTTGGGGGGACAAAACTGTTCATAATCATGTTTTAGACGATGGTCAGTCTCAAATATGAACTTTGCGCCGTTCAAGTAACTCTGGTAACCCGACAACATCTGTGCCGCCTAAACCAAACGCGCGCTCTTTGTGTAAAGCGCTTAACGCTTCTCTACATGTCAGCCTGCGGCTGACGTACTGAACATGGTGCTCTTCGTGGCCGTCGCCAACTTGACTTAAAATAGCACCCAGTCCTCTATCACTGGCGTCACACTGAACTTCTTTAACAAAATAAGTGGCCCGAATCAAAGGCCTGGACACGAGCGCTTCCCCCAGACGAGTTTTCTCTTCGGTCATTTCAGTGTACGTCAGTGAGGCTCCCTTTTCGTAAGGTGTCAGTCAATCAAGGGATCAACGCTCCCTCTACGCGACGCTAAGCGTAGTTCTACTCGAGCTGCACTCCTGTGAGTGCCCTTATCTCTTGGTAGCATGGGAAATCGACACCTGTGATTTCTAACTCTGTGACACCATAGACTTTGTCTAAGGTAAGGAAAAAACAGTAACCTCCGATCAACTCGTTTTAACTCAAAAAGTAGCCTTTCCCTTCCTGATTTTGATAAACACACACACAAAAAAAAGGAATAAAAAAAGAAACAGCTACTTCGAATCGCCACGCGGGGGGGAAAGCTGACTCCCCGCCGCCGAGTTGAAAGGACTAGTCTTTCAGACGCGCCCGCCGGGGTCGCGCTTTGACTGATTGTACTGCGGTGAACTCGTGACAAAAGGCTGCAGAAAAAAACGATCCCCTACTCTCACTGTCGTTTCCGCGCCCCCTCGAGGCTCTCCGAAAACCTTGGTCGTGCCTACAATGTCGATAACCGACTCTGGCTCTGGACGAGGAGCAGTGACCAGCGCGAGAAGGTACCTCTTTCTCTCGCCCCAAGCAGGAAGCTCGGCTACCCTTTCGGCATGCGCGCTTCCTAGAATGCGGTGCCAAATGTGAAGGACGATTCCTTTTCAAGTGCGCCCGCCGAACACGCCTGCATGTGCCGTCTCGGTTGTTCGACGCCTGCGTTCGCATGCGCTGAGTACCGCGCAACCTTGCGCTTTCTGATCTCTTGGGCCGCTTTGCTTTTTTTCTAACTGGCTTTTTGTCCCGACGGCGCGGTCTAGGCTTTCTTACAGGCCGATGCCCCTTGAAGCACTTCGCGCCTGTTCTGGTCGGAAAACGCACACTTCCTTTTCCGTTGCTGCAGTCAGCATTCGAACGAGCTGCACATGTCGCCAGATCATTAACTGCAGTTGCAAGTCTATGAGGCGCAACGCGGGAAGGCTGCGCCTTTCCTTCCACCGCATTTCTTTCTTTCGCACCTGTGCGCGCAACCGAATCTAGGGCTTTGAATTTGATTCGTTTTCTCTTGGTTCTTGCCCTTTTTCTTTTTCTGCGCCTAGACTGTACCGCGTGCGTCTCCTGATCATTCCTAGCTACCTCTAGTTTCTCAGTCGCACTTTGGAAATTTTCCTCAAATTCCAAACTGGCCTCTGTGACTTCGCAGCAGAGTGCCAGCTCCACGCAGCTGACAGACGGACATGAAACTGCCCCTGAGATCCCCAGCTCATTCCCTCGGGAGTTGTCCTCTCCAGCTTGCCTGTCGCTCTGCGCGCTATTCTCTGCATTGCAGTGCTCAGCTACATCTGAGCCCGCCTGGCTGTCACTCTGCACGCCATTCTCTCTACTGCAGTGCTCAGCTACAACTGAGCCCGCCTGGCTGTCGTTCTGCGCGCCATTCTCTCTACCGCAGTGCTCAGCTACAACTGAGCCCGCCTGGCTGTCGCCCTGCTCAGCTACAACTGAGTTGTCTTCTCTGGAAGTCTGGCTGTCGCCCTGCTCAGCTACAACTGAGTTCTCTTCACTGGAAGCCTGGCTCTTATGGCTATCCTTTTCCTCGGCAGCCTCGCACTCTTCTTGTGCTAGTATTACCAAGGTAGCATCTCCCGAGCCTTTGTCACTGAATCCACTGTGATATCCCAATTCGCTCTTACCGCGGTTGTTACTCTCAAAAGGGGTTTCCGCTGTTTCAACTTTGAAACCTTTCTCGCTAGGAAAATCTCCCTTTTCGCGGTTCTGCCGGTTTGACGCCTGTATCGACTCTACTGAAAGGGTCGCGCTCGTAACTGTCCCGACAAAGTTGTCCGTTGCCACTCCTACCTCACTCAGAGGAGGATCCTCGCACTCGTGTCGTTTAGACGCTATCTCGGAATGCTCTCTCTTAGCATTACGTCTAACCACTCCGGACACGGTCTCGGATTCTGCGGCTTCACTTGGACCACCGCACCGGTTGAACGCGTTCTCTGCCACTTCCATCGTGGTGTCGCGATTTATCAACTCGGCTACGGTCACGGACCTTGCGGGTCTTACCTGCGGACCTACTTCATAAGCATCGCTTGCTCTTTCAGGAGTTCCGGCTCTCACACTAGGGCCCTTTCTTCGTATTTCGTTTTGAAGTTCTAATATCTTTAGTTTCCTTGTTTCATTTTCAACCTTCCACTTTTGCCGTTGCCGTTCCTTCTCTTTTTCCCACTCTCGATCAGCTTCCTCTTTACGCGCTTTTTCCTCTGTGCGCGCTTTTTCCTCCTGTTCGGCCTTTTCTTTACGGGCTTTTTCCCCCTGTACCAACTTCCACGTATCTACCAGCAGCTGATCGTTATTCTTGACCTGTTCATGATGAATTCGCACAGTTCAATTTTGGTTATTTTGTTAGGCACTTCAAAGGACAGTTCCTCGCATATCAACAGCAAGTCCGACCTCCACAATTTCATTAGTTCCATGACAACGCCTTCTCCACTTTGGCTCTGCTAACTCAACAATGTCTTGAGAATAACCCCTCTCAAACGACAAAGCCCTGATTCCCAGTCAAGATTATTCTCTGAATCTTAAAGCGTGGTGAATCCCATAGCAAAAGCCAAAACGCTCACCCGTGGAGAAAGCACGATGTCGCACGGTCCATCCCACCGCTGCCACCAGTGTTAAGATGGGGCCATAATCCCACCGCTGGAACCAGTGTTGAAGACGGAGGGGTCCTGGAGAGGACTAACTCGTTTAGCCCCGCAGGTACCGGCTCCGAATGACGATGTCGGACTGCGTTATCGAGGAAACTGTACAGAAGGGTTTATTCTACATATTTACTGATGAGAATCGAATCGAATGCTCTGATCACACAACAACATCCCGTTAAATACGGTTCGCGTTCTCCAGATCCCTGACTGGGGAATTTAGTTCGAATAACGTTGTCCAATCGGATGGGCCATTGATGACGCTGGCGGTACCACCCACGGCACGGGCGGTGCTGAAGCTCTCTCGCTCTCTCACAGCTCGGGGAAGGGGTACACACACAAACACTGAGGTGTCGCCTTGTCCACTGGGGCTAGTCTTCTGTGCGTTGCCGCCGCGGGAAAGGAGAATCCCGCAGTCTCCCCGCAGGTGAATGACCTCCTCGAACTCCCCCGCCGGATGGCCGAAGCACGAGACCTCTTCGAGTACACAGCGTCTTTCAATTAGCAGACTCGCTCGGCGTGACCTTGTGTAGCATCACCTCGTCCGGTGACCCGAAGACCGACTCGGCCAACGTATACCGCTGCTTCCGCCGTGCTTCCTGTGCATTTCAGCTTCCACCGTTGCTGCTGCTGTCGCAAGCTCTCGCCGCATCTTTGCCTAACGACGACACTCGTCTGACAGTAATTTCTCCCAGGCCCGTGGGACACAGCGTCCTTCGATCGGTTCGGAGGTTCGGTGATTTGGAGTGCAACAACCCCGTCCGTCGTCGTCTATGCTTCTGCCGCCGGCGCCAGGCCTCGTCATATCCCTTGCTTTGCGATGAGTCACACCCGGCTCCCAGGACCACGTTGTCCACTCTTAACATGGCACAGTTCTGTTCCGACCCCGGGCGTCCAAGGGCACGTTTTCCACGCAGTGCCGCTTCGCCATTGCGGCAGAGGCATATTCGCACTCTGGGGTGGTCTCTGTCCGTGTAAACGAACGGCGGAACATCGTTGCCGTGGATGCGGGATCCCCAGAGTGGCAGGCTGCCCTCCTCAGCTTGACCACCCTGGCGGGCATTGAAGTCCGGCCCCGCAAGGCAGCAGACAAGTCCGCATCCTTTGGATTTGTACATGGTGTACCGGCAGACATCCCGGACGAGGAGCTCCCTGCTGCCCTTGAGGCCCCAACCCCCATACTGGCAGTTCACCTGGGACAGGGTAGGACGCTCCACGTCCGATTCGATGCTCCTGTTCCACCCCCCCCCCCATGTGGCCCTCTACAAGTTGAGGCTCCCGGTCCGCCCAGTCCGTCTACGGCCTATCCAGTGTGGGCGCTGCGGACGACTGCACCACGTGGCTGCCAGCTGCCGGGAGACACCCCGATGCAGGAGGTGCGGCGACCCACACACCACAGCCCAGTGCAGCGCTGCGCAGCCCCGCTGCACCAACCGCGGTGGCCAGCATGCTTCCAACAACCCCTCCTGTCCCCACTGGCAAGAGTAAAGACAGATTGCAATGGCAGTCGCGGCCTCCCTCGAACCAGTCTCGAGAAGGGCCATCCGGGCACAAATCCGGGCAGAGCCAGGCCAGCGGACCTATGCCCAGGTCCTCTCCTCCAAGCCAGCCGGGGCGCCCTCCCCCATCCCCGCATCAGGTGCTCCGGCTTCCAAGCCATCTAGGGCGCCCTCCTCCTCCATCTCAGCACCAAGAGCACCTGCTGAAGGCCCCTCCCCTCCTCCCCAGGGCATTACACCTGCCAGCCTGAGCGGACACCTGGAGGAGCTGACCAGGACCCTGGCCATCACGCTGCAAAAACTCACGCGGCTGCTCCCAGCAGTCCCTCTGCATCCACCCAGCCTGGCTCAGGGATCGCAGCAACAGCCAAACCTTCATGGCTAGTCCACCACACATGACTCCCAGGCCACGGGTCCTCCAGTGGAACTGCCGAGCGCTCCGCCCCCGTCTCTCGGAGCTTCACGACCGCCTTCGGCTGGAGGAATACGATGTCCTGGCTCTAAAGGAGGTCTACCAGCCGAGGGATAAGCTCCACCTACCAGGATACGTTGGTTATAACAGCAGGACCTCCTGCCTTCTGCCTACCTGTACAGCAGACCCATGCCTGGAGGACAGCGACCCCCCTGGTCCATCCCGGGCAGCCATCTTCGTCCGCCGGACCCTGGCCCAGGCCGAGATTATGGTGAGTGATGCGGTTGTGGCCCCCATGGAGCTCATCTGCGTGGGGGTTAGGCTAGGTCGAGTTGACACAGCTGTGGCAAGCGTATATGTGCGCCCCCTGACCCCTTTGGATGCCAATTCCTTGCCGCAGCTGGTCGGTCTCATTGGCGGCGACTGTCTGCTCTGCGGGAACTTCAACGCGGCTCACCCGCGGTGGGGATCCCGCAGGGCGGACCGCCGTGGCCGTGATCTGGTTGCAGCTGTTCGTGGCACCGGGCTCCATGTTTTGAACACAGGGGTCCCTACGTTTGTCCGTCGAGGGGGCATCCGCACATGCATAGACCTCTCAATTGGGTCGCCGCGTTGTGTTTATGGATGGCACCCCTCGCCGGACACTTGGGGTTCGGACCACTTCCCCATCACTCTGGTGCCATAGCCAGGGAAGAGGCTGGACGGAAAGCAGTGCAAGGTCGTCCACTGGGACAAGTTTAGGGACCTCCTTCGAAACTTCTCAGGGCAGGCAACATCTTGGCCCACGTGGCTCGCGGCTCGCTGTGCTGAGGCAGCAACGATCAGCTGCAAAGTCCCACCCAACCAGCCTGTCCCGGACCTCCATCTCCTCCAGATGAGGGCCCAACGGTGGCGGGCAGAGCCAAGGGCGCTTCGCACGGACAGGCCAGAGCATTGGGCAGAACACAACCGGCTTGATGCAACCTGCCTTCGTACCCACAACCGGCGCCGCAGGGAGTCCTGGATGGGGATCTGTGCCTCCCTGGTGGCTGCCCGGGGCAGTGCCAGAGCCTGGCGCCTGTTCCGGTCTCTTCTGGAGCCCTCCATCCAGTGGCCATCGCAGTGGCAAAGGGGTTACCTACCAGCAGCTGTCCGACAAGCTAGCAGAGGCCCTCCTTCCTCGGGAGCCCCCTCCATCAGGGCTCTACCCCAGGCGGACCATTAACCAGGCAGCAGGTGGTCAACACGCAGATGACATTGCGGCCATCTGTTCCACCCCCCTCACCAAGGCGGAGCTCACCACTGCCCTGCAGCACTCCAAGCGCCGCAGTGCCCCCGGACCAGATGGTATCACCTACCAAATGCTCCGGAACCTGGACGACTCCATGAAGGCCAGTCTCCTCCAGACCTTCAATGAAGTATGGACGACGGGCTGCCTACCTGTGGCCTGGCGCACGGCACTGGTGGTACCGGTCCTCAAGCCTGGCAAGCCACCTGCAGAGCTCAAGTCGTACAGGCCTGTCTCCCTGACATCAGCCCCGGGGAAGCTCCTGGAGTCCGTGGCGCTGACAAGGATGGACTGGATAGCTGGGGCCCTGTGCTACCTGCCCGAGCAGCAGCCTGGATTCAGGAGGCACTGCTGCACGGCTGACGCCATTTCGGACATCGTATCCAGCCCCGAGGAGGCTCGTCACTCTCGCCATGTCGTCTACCTCGCCCTCCTGGACGTGCAGGGGGCGTTCGACAATGTGACACATGAGGCCATCCTCGAGGCTGTTGACTGCCATGGCATCACCGGCAACCTCCGGGGGTATCTGCAAGGATTCCTGGAAGACCGCACCAGCTGTGTCCGGGCAGGAGGAGCCACCAGCGCCCCCCAACCACTCACGAGAGGAGTTCCCCAGAGCAGCGTGCTGAGCCCCATGCTCTTCAACATGGTGATGGCCGAGCTCCCACGCTGCCTCCCGGAGGGCGTGCGCCTGCCTGTCCGCGTAGCAATCTGTGCGGACGACATTGCCCACTGGTGCTGCGGACCACGGCGCCAAAGGGTGCAGGTCATCAGAAACGTCCAGCGTGCCTTCACCAGGGTTAGCTCCTACCATGAACGGGTGGGCCTGCAGCTCTCCGCCACCAAGACCGAGGCAATGCTGCTCAACACCCGACCAGGAGCACGCCCGGGGAAGTCGAGCCTGAGCATAGCAGGACGGGAGCTACCATGGCGGCACACCTGCCGTTACCTGGGCCTCCTGATAGACCGCCACCTCACCTGGCAGCCTGCGGTCAAGGCCTTCTCCAAGCAGGCAACCAGGGTCCGGGGCGCCGTCCGGAAGCTCCTGGCTGGAGGGAGAGGCATCACACTACGCATGGGCCTCCAGTTCGTTCATCCCATGGCAGGGGCGCAGTTCCTATACGCCCTGCCCCTGATACAACTGACCATCAGGCAGCAGCTGACCATCGAGCGCTGCCAGAGGGCTGCCATCCGCCTGTGCCTGGGCCTCCCACGGGGCTCCCAGGTTCCAGCAACACTAGCAGAGGCGGGGTTGTGGCCCATGGAGCTCCAGCCCCAGAGGGCAGCATTCCGCCATGTGGGGCGGCTCCATCTTGCCCCTGACGGACGACCCCTCTTGAAGCGCCTCCTCAGTCACCCGCACTCCCGCCTGGGGAGGACTGCCTTGGCATTTGAGCAGCTAGTGCGGGGGCAACCGGAGTGCCTTCCTACCCCTCCACGCCCAGATCTTGGCCACCAGTTCCGGGTGCTCCTGCCAGCGCGAGGACCCAGACCAAAGCGATTGACTCCGGCAGCCGGCCTCCGACAGGAGGCAGCGACGACACTGGAAGTGGACTTGGCGGGCTGCACCCAGCTGTACACGGATGGCTCCGTCTTGAAGGGGGCCTGCCCATCCGCAGCGGCGGCCTGCATCGCTCCTGCTCTGGGCGAGAGAAGGCAGGCGAGGCTACCATTCGTGGCGAGCTCCATCACAGCTGAGCTGGCAGCCCTACACCTGGCTGCCGACATCCTGGACGAGCAACCTGCTGTACAGTCTGCAGCCATCCTGAGTGACTCCAGGGTGGCCCTCCAGCTACTGCAAGAGCCACGTTGCCGACTGCCGATCGTCAGCAAGCTGGCAGCCAGGTTGAATGGAATCTGCTCCCGTGGCTGCTCCATATTCCTGGCCTGGGTCCCCAGCCACGTTGGCGTCCAGGGCAATGAAGATGCCGATGCCCTGGCCAAAGCAGCTCATGGAGGATCCACTCCCACCTGCACATCTGTAGTCCCCCTGGATACTGCCCGGTCCATCACAGAGCGGCAACTTGTCCTGGAGCACCCCGACCCCAGGGTTGCCCAAGGGGCACCTCCCCAGCTCCTGCCGGACAAGGGTATCCCAAAGCGACAGAGGTCCCTCCTCCTCCGGCTTCGAGTGGGCTGCTCTTGGACTGGGGCAAGGCTTTACCGCAAGGGACTGGCCCCCTGTGCAGACTGCGCCCGCTGTGGCCACCAGGACGAGACGGTCGAACACATCCTGTGTGGATGCCCTGCCTTTGCCACACATCAGGCAAAGCTTGTCGCTGGCTACAGGGCCCTGGGACTGCCGGCAGACACAGCAAGTGCCCTACTGTTCCCATCTGGACCGAACGCCCCCAAGGCCCTCCAGTCCCTCCTGGCCTTCCTGGAGGACACGGGCCTGGATAGCTACTGCTATTCCTCGGCGGCTGATAACAGCGACGGCGCCTCGTGAGACGCTCCACTTTCTCTCCCTTTATATCCTTCCTCTACCCCTTTACCTATTGTGAGGAATTGTGAGGATGTGTGAGATTGCAGGTTGTATTTAACACAAACACTAAAGGTATAAGCAATAAACGAGGCGGCTTTTATAGGAAAGGAAACCAATTTCAGTATGGGAGTGAAAAGAGGAAAGAGACAAGAGAGCAACGCAACAACACACGGAAAGAACACACAGGAGAACAGAACAAAATCCTCGCCAAAAATACTGGAAAAAGAAAGTCAAAAAGGAAAGGCACACTACTTATCTCTCATACGAGCATCGAGCGGGGAGGACTGGCTGGGTGTCGGGCAGTCTCTGGGCGTTCCAGTGTCGATGCACTGTTGCCGGCGTATCCCCGTTGGCCTTCAGCGCTACCGCAGCGTCAGCGTTTGTGGGCTCCCAGCACGGTTCCCAGGTCTGGTATCCCGGAAAGGCCACGTAGGCGCCAGAGGCGGCCTGTGTGGAGCAGCTGATGGATGGACGGAGAAGAGTGGCGCCTGGGCCTGGTGGTTGAGGCTTTTGACGACGGATGTGCAGGTCTGGTGGCCCGGACGTCTGCGGCTGAGGCCCAAGCCCGGAACTCGGGGAGCCAGCAGAACTCGTCCACGTCCGTCGCCCACCGCGCTCTTCTCTTCTCTGCCCCGTAATCCTCTTCCACCTGTCCCGGCGTACCCCTCCGCACGCGCTCCTCGTGCTTTTTCGTCTTCTCCTCACAAACGACGCTAGGTGGCGCTATCTCCTTACAGAGGGCCCCCTCTTCGGATGTTTTTTCCAAGGGAAAGAACTCAACTTCAGGAGAGCGACCCCAGACGCGTTCGACCGTCGCACCACAGAACACCACACCACAGCGCGCACACTACACACCACACACAATACGACGGTCGTCAATGTTCGAAGCGTACACACATTCGCACACACAGCACAGAGAGTATATGAAAAGGAAATGTAAAGCGTCCAAAAAGGGGCGAAGAAACACGGAAGGCACAAAAAGTAGGTAGCCGACACTCAAAAACAAACATGAACAAACACAGACAATGCCAACAAGAACAGGTGTGGGATACATTCTTCGGTATTCCATTCTTCACATCAAACCACTTCACCGTCGCGAGAACTCCTTCAGCTAGTACTTCCGTTTTCCTTTGTGAAACCGGTTTCTCCAAACCGACCTCGGTCTCCACCATGATTTTAAATGTTCCCGTCCTACGACGTTATTTACTCTGTTCTCCCTTGCCTTCGACACAGCTCGTTGACACGTATCACACGATCTGACATAACTCTTAATGTCAGCCTGTACACCGGGCCAATAAAACTCACTGAGCACCTTAGCTATCGTTTTGCGTATCCCTGGATGACCGGATAATGCGCTCTCATGCGCCGACATGAGGACTTGCGTGCGTAAGCAATTCGGTATCACCGCTTGCTCAACGACTGGGCCGGGACATACTTGGTATGTTCGGAAAAGAACCCCGTCATCTGTATGAAAAGTATGGGCTGTCTGTCCCTTGCCACGAAATGTTTGCCCCATCTTTTTGCGACACACCTCTAAGGTCGGGTCTTCTCCCTGTTTGAGGCGAAACTCCGGCAGTGACAAGTGGAGTGTGTTAAGAGAGGAGCTTTTGCTACTCTCTGAAACTTTCGCTATCACCGTAAGGGAAGGAACATCGACCGAACTCGTCATGGCAAGGGAAACTGCCTGATCAGTTAGAACTGGCGGGTCGACCGAGAATGGAGCTTTTGCGCCGGGGACATTGCCTATTTTAATGTCGTACAAGGGTGTCGACAAGCAGCGCGCGATGGCCTTACCCGAGATGTATGGAGAAGAAATCACCACCTCCGCTTCCGGAACTTCTGCACGGGTCCCATTGGCCAAGAATAATGCAGCCTTTCTCCCTGTAAGTGCCGCTGCCGGTACAAGGTACTCACGCACAACAATGCTGGTGCTGCCCGTATCCCGTAATACCGAACCAGGCTGGCCGAACACCTCACCGTGCCCCACGGGCATAGCAGTTTCCACCGGGTTGGAAGAACAGACCATCTCTCCCAACTGGCCCTCTGCGCGCGTTACCTCTGCAGGGTTATCGGGATGTGAATATCGAGGTGTCATGCAACAGGCGGACTCCTCACGGTCTCCTGGTCTCTTAGCTCTGCATGACTGGCATCATGTCCTTCCTCGCGGCACCAGGTGCAATACAATTGCGTCGGCTTCGTCCGACAATCTGACGCCTTGTGCCCAGTCTTCTCGCAAAGAAAACACCGAAGGCGGGAATGTGAACCTGAAACCTCGTCCTTGGCCTTTTTAACGTATGCTCCCCCTGCTCTTTAAAGAACAACAAGTTATTTTGCCGCTGTGCTTCGAGAAAATGATCAGCAGCCTCCGCCAGCTTGCAAACTGTCTTGCCCTCCCGCTCACGTAAGAAAAGGGCTAAACGGGAATGACAGTTGTTCAGGAATTGCTCGCTCACGACCATCTCGCGAACTATCTCAAAAGTGCGGCCTTCTTCCCGCATCTCGACGCAACGGTCAAAGAAACTAAACAACGTGGCAGCATATTGCGAGGCTGTTTCGCCATCCTGGGGCTTGCTCTGGCGAAACTTTTCTCGGTACCCTTCCGCGGTAAACCTTGTGGGGATAAACATGAATCCCCTGCCCCATTGTAACGGCCGTGCGTAATTATCACATGATGCTATGCGCGCGCCGTTCGGGAGGTTTTGCGAGGGAGGGCACTCTCGCCACCCCCGCTTCCTTTCGCTCCCCGCCGCGACGCCGCCGCGGAGACTTTCCCTCTTTCCCCTATTACAACGGAGAGACCTCCTCTCCGCAGCCCGGGAGGAGACGCGTTTCTCCCGAGGCTCGCTGGTCTTCTGGCGGGAGCCGTGCACACGCACGGATCAGAGATCTGCCACGGAGACCGCTGCCCTTATCGCCCGGCCACCGTGTGTGACTTGACCGCCGCGGGCCGTGAGCGAGGAGCCACGCGAGGTGAGCGGAACCTTCTTCCCCCACATTTTGCGTGCGTTCTTTCCTTTGTGCTTTTCACCCCCGTACGCGAGCGGAACACTCTCCCTCGTTACGGCGGTTGTATTGTTGCTGCTGCATTGTATTGCTCGGGAGCAATAAACGCTCCTCCGAGTAGCATACTCGTGTTTGTCCCCTCTGGCCCGAACCCGCCGTGGTTGCGACTTACCGCACCGCGGGTTGGGGGTCACAGCTCTGACTGCTAGGGCTGGCACGCTGGTGCTAGAGAGCGACAACTGCTTCTAGCCCTTTGAGCGTTATCACAAGAATAACCCCCATATTCTTGGCGCCCAACGTGGGGCCACAGGTGTGACAAACCGAGTGTCTGTGTGACCGACTGCCGACATACAGACTAGCCATGGCGGCGAGCGGGATTGACATCCAGTCCCTGCTGTGGTTGTCCAATACGGCTTCTCAGCAGCAACATTCTAGTCACGGCACTCACTTGGCTGAGACGCCTAGGCGAGCCGTCCGGACGCCTAGCGCGATGGGCGCTACTCCACCAGCGTTACGACTTTACCGCGCGCTACAGGAGGGGCAAGAACAACGTGGTGGCGGACGAACTTTCGCGCGCGCCCGTTGACGGGTTGGGAAGTAACAATACTGCCCACTCCGCCGCGCCCGACAGCCAGAGCAGCGCGACTGCCGCGCAGCTCACACAACGCCCCGAGGGAAGGCACTCCCGCTTTCCCAGGGCGAAAGCGTGAACCACTTGGAAGGCATCAGTTCTGTGGTGAGCGTCAGTAGAAGGGAGCTGTTGGAGGCACAGCGGGAGGATCCATTTTGTCGAAAGGTGTTCGACGGGCTCAGGGAGCCGGGCGGCGCGGCCGCGGCGCACATGGAGGCAACTGGTATTGTTTTCCGTGCGGGGCGCTCGAACACAGCTGGTAATGCTGTGAGCGCGATGGATTCCTATCTGCTCGACTCCGATGGCATCCTGCTGAGATATATCGCCTCCGAGAAGGATACACACGAGTCCTTCAAGGTGGTGATTCCACGCGCGTTGAGAGGAGCACTTTTACGCTACTTTCATGACACGTGCATCGCTGGGCATGCGAGTGGCCCTAAGACTTACCTCAAGTTGTGCCGCCTCGCTACCTGGCCTGGCATGAAGCGGGATGCCATACGCTACGCCCGCTCGTGCGACGTGTGCCAAAGGGTCAAGCCACGTGGTGGACGCCCACCTGGGCTCATGCAGCCGATCAATAGACAGGTTCCTTGGCAAATTGCGGCTTGTGACGTCATGGGACCTTACCCCAGGACCCTCCCCCGCCAGCAGGCAGCCGCACCGAGACGCAAGGCTCGACAACAGAGCCCGGCGCCTCGTTACAACTTGCGCCCACGGCAGAACCAACTCTGACCAACGCGCAGGGAGTAATTTCTCCTGCTTAATATGGACGGAACACCCCTTCCATATTTCGCACCACGGCTTCCGGAGCAAGCACACGCTTTCTCGTCGGAAAAGACCGAGCGGGGTTAGACTAGCTCAAAGAAAAAAAAATGTGTAAATTGGTAATGTAAATAGAAAGAAAAGATAGCCGTGCAGTCGCAGGCCAGCCTTCACAGCGTGCCCGGAGGAGAGCCAGCGGACGCCGCAACGACCGTTGCTGCTTCGAACACCGAGAGCCAGGCCGTTTGGAGGGCGGCCGCGTTCCAAAACCAAGAGCCCGCTGTCACCACCGAGCAACCGTGCCGAAAAACAGCTTCCGGTCGGCCGCAGGACGAACGAGCCAGCATTCGGGGAAACCGGGGCTTGTGTCTGCCGCGCCAAAAACTGCAGCAGAGAAGCCGCCTTGGAGTCCCCCTGACCCCGCGGCAGCGGCTTCGCCCACGAGAGAAGCCTGGTGCCCCGCTGGGCCCGTCTCGCAAGTCCTCCACAGCAGAGGGAGAATGGGTCGGCGCGCGTTTGCCACCCCCATCGAGAGGAAAAAATGGCGAGCCGAAAGCGAGCGGTTCAATCAGCTGAGTGGAGGCCTGCCGTATACGGTGTGCAACGGGACGACACGGTGCGTAATTGCCCTGAGCCTGCCTGCCGCCCGCGCATCCCGGCAAAGCTGCCCTGGCCGACTCACGGGACCTGCGGTCATCGACCCCCTTCAACCCTGGGCTCCACGGTCGTCCATGGCGGTCGTCTACACTGCCTTCCTGCCCTGGCGTCCACGGCCTTCGACGACGGCACTGCTGGCTGTGAGCTGAATCTTATCTTTATTGGTTTTTAAAGTTAAACGGTGTTTCGCCGGCCCCACTCGGTACACCCTTCGGTGAACGCGGTCTCTTTACGGCCGTAGGGCAGTTTTAAGGAGGGGGGATGTGGGGATACTCACGAATCCCCTGCCCCATTGTAACGGCCGTGCGTAATTATCACGCGATGCTATGCGCGCGCCGTTCGGGAGGTTTTGCGAGGGAGGGCACTCTCGCCACCCCCGCTTCCTTTCGCTCCCCGCCGCGACGCCGCCGCAGAGACTTTCCCTCTTTCCCCTATTACAACGGAGAGACCTCCTCTCCGCAGCCCGGGAGGAGACGCGTTTCTCCCGAGGCTCGCTGGTCTTCTGGCGGGAGCCGTGCACACGCACGGATCAGAGATCTGCCACGGAGACCGCTGCCCTTATCGCCCGGCCACCGTGTGTGACTTGACCGCCGCGGGCCGTGAGCGAGGAGCCACGCGAGGTGAGAGGAACCTTCTTCCCCCACATTTTGCGTGCGTTCTTTCCTTTGTGCTTTTCACCCCCGTACGCGAGCGGAACACTCTCCCTCGTTACGGCGGTTGTATTGTTGCTGCTGCATTGTATTGCTCGGGAGCAATAAACGCTCCTCCGAGTAGCATACTCGTGTTTGTCCCCTCTGGCCCGAACCCGCCGTGGTTGCGACTTACCGCACCGCGTGTTGGGGGTCACAGCTCTGACTGCTAGGGCTGGCACGCTGGTGCTAGAGAGCGACAACTGCTTCTAGCCCTTTGAGCGTTATCACAAGAATAACCCCCATAACCTAAACCTCTGAAGCAAGGCAAGCTCCGCTTTGTCATAGTCCACTGAATCCTCAGGCGGGAGCCGACCGAAGACCCTAAGTGCTTCGCCGCCAAGGCACAAGCTCAACGTTGTTGCCCACTTTTCTTTTGGCCAACCCTGCCCCGTGGCCACATGCTCAAACCTCTTTAAGTAGGCATCGAGGTCATCCCGCGCTTCATTATACTGTGGTATGAGTGCGTGCGGGTTAATGGAGCTGGCCGGTGCGACGCTACGCTCTCCACGGTCACTTGGAGGATTTTCGCCACCCTCCATGAGCGTTATTTTTAGCTGCAAGTTCCGCGCCTCTAACTCCAATCTCTGCTTCTCCGTCTCTAAATTCCGTGCCTCTAACTCCAATTTCTGCTTCGTAGCTTCACGCTCTGTCTCTAAACTCCGTGCCTCTAACTCCGATTTCCGCTTAGTAGCTTCAGGCTCTGTCTCTAAATTCCGTGCCTCTAACTCCAGTCTTTGCTTCTGAGCTTCACGCTCAGCGTTTCTCTCTTCCGGTGCCTTACTTAGCTCGTCCTTCACCCACGCTCGCAACTCCGCGCCGCACAAGCCCATGCGCTCGCCTAAAGCAACCAACTCTGAAGCGCTCATACTGTGCCTAAATTAACACAACAGGCAAAGAAATAAAAACCGACCTCGTCCTGTCGTGGACACCAAATTTTGAGGATGTGTGAGATTGCAGGTTGTCTTTAACACAAACACTAAAGGTATAAGCAATAAACGAGGCGGCTTTTATAGGAAAGGAAACCAATTTCAGTATGGGCGTGAAAAGAGGAAAGAGGCAAGAGAGCAACGCAACAACACACGGAAAAAACACACAGGAGAACAGAACAAAATCCTCGCCAAAAATACAGGAAAAAGAAAGTCAAAAAGGAAAGGCACACTACTTGTCTCTCATACGAGCGTCGAGCGGGGAGGACTGGCTGGGTGTCGGGCAGTCTCTGGGCGTTCCAGTGTCGATGCACTGTTGCCGGCATTTCCCCGTTGGCCTTCAGCGCTACCGCAGCGTCAGCGTCTGTGGGCTCCCAGCACGGTTCCCAGGTCTGGTATCCCGGAAAGGCCACGTAGGCGCCAGAGGCGGCCTGTGTGGAGCAGCTGACGGATGGACGGAGAAGAGTGGCGCCTGGGCCTGGTGGTTGAGGCTTTTGACGACGGATGTGCGGGTCTGGTGGCCCGGACGTCTGCGGCTGAGGCCCAAGCCCGGAACTCGGGGAGCCAGCAGAACTCGTCCACGTCCGTCGCCCACCGCGCTCTTCTCTTCTCTGCCCCGTAATCCTCTTCCACCTGTCGCGGCGTACCCCTCCGCACGCGCTCCTCGTGCTTTTTCGTCTTCTCCTCACAAACGACGCTGGGTGGCGCTATCTCCTTACACCTATTCTCCTCTCTAACAGCACGCCGGCAGTGGTGGTGGTGACATCTCGCCAGCCACAGGCCCGTGCTAATTTCCTTTCCATTTCTTTCATCCTCTTACTACTGCTACCACTAAGCGACACGCAGGTGCGGCGGCGAAAGTGGAAAGGAAAAGAGCGTCGCGCGATAAGGGCAAGAACACCCGCGAGGAGAGGGAGTTCGGAATGTTTTCGATGTGTTTCTTTTTTCGTTTTGCCCTGGGTTCAAGGTTGTGCCCAACCTTCAAGGGCTGTGGCTACCTTCTATTAGCGCTTCATTGGTAGGTAGGTAGGTAGGTAAAAAGTTTATTGAAGAACCAAGTAAAGGAAAGAAGTAGGGGAGGTTTGGTTGGCTTGGTTCTTAATCCCGGTTTGCGGCCATCAGTCCAGGACTTCTGGCGACCTTTTCCGCCTATTCCACTAGCCTCTTCTGTGAGGCCGGCTCATTGGTTAGCGAACACTTGGGCGGGCCTTCAAACATGACCGCCCTAACTTCATTGTTTGTGAAACCTATAAAAATGGCAGAATAAGCATTACAAACCAATCTTGCCTAGTCTAGCTAGAGGCTCCGTGCTTAGCACGCACGTCAAGGTATACGTAGGCTTTAACCGAAACCCTTCGGCCGATCAGTAAGGTCTTGTACAGTGCTTTCGTGTGAGATCGCTTGATTTAAGTTACAATTATTCAATTTTTCTGTGTGACTTCATTTGTGCACCTTGCAGTCTTCAACCGTGTAAATGTCTGTAAATATATTTGTTTGTCTGCATCTTCTGCATTCATCGATCGTCTCCACCTTCATCACCGCCGAATAACCACGCTTGGAGAGGCCTGTGCCCCTCCGAAGAAAGGGAAAGAACCAATCTGAATTTACTTGGCCAATACGTGAAAAAAATGTCATGGAGCCGCGGTGCAAACTAGAAATTATCGATAATATTGCGCACTACAATATGGGGGACATCTCATACACCAGAATCAAAATAGAACTTCGTAATAAATCACTCCACCCTCTCTCAGTCCGTGCCCGCGCCACACTCAATGCTCTTTACAATGTACGTGTCCGTGAAATATACGCCAGAACATTTAAATGTATGCAGTTATTCCCACACGCGGCACATATTTTTTCCTCTTCGGGATTAGCTCCAAATCCTAATAACACAAAATTATCTGCCGTGTCCAATGCGGAAATAAAAAATGACATACAAAATACGAATACAAAAAAATCTCTGCCTCTCCCGTAACCGAGAGTAGAGTAAGCATGAAATGTTTACGGGCATAACACGTTGGTTGCAGATGGTACTAATAAAAATCTTGAAATGGGTCTAGTGTTCAACACAGCACACCACACCACACTCTTCTTGTTGCGTCGAAGCGATTGCCTGCTACAGTGCGGGCTTAGGTAGGCAGCCGCGAACCGTGGCGGCCTTGTCGCTTTCGGGAGCGGAAGCATAATCATGGCGTTGTCGGTAGGGGCGAGCAGTCTTCTGCTGTGGTGTATCATCGCAAAGCGATCGCTTTCCGCCAGACGCTTCCTAACTCTCCTTTGATCAGGCTCCATTACCCGGATTAAGCAGCTGTGACGGTGGCGTCATTGAAATGCAGACGATGCAGAAGCGTACGCGGGCAGGACGAGACGCAAGCCTGACAAGAATGTATATGCAGCGCGTTCGAATAATCCGTGAGCGTGTATACATCTGCCTGCCAAAGGGGAAAAGTTCATAAGCTGAAGGCCCAGCGGCCGGTCTTTTATATGCGTGAGTGTGGGACCGCAGCGCCATCCTTGGGGACGACGTTGAAGCGCGGCCCTATCTCTTAGAGAGTCTCGTTAGATCTCGTACGGTGGCCGGATGCTCTCGTTTCAGTGCCCAGATGAGTGTATTCAGTGCCCGGATGTTGGGTCTCGGTCTCGGCGTGACGTCACCACACTGCCGACAACGGGAGCTAAGAGCATTTCATGCTAAAAACGCCGACGATTACGTTACTTCCTAATGCGAAATTTGAGCGCAGTTCATCAGCTGTTCCAGCTTCTCGATAGACTGAGGCAAAGAATTCGATCAAGGCATGTATGTACAATTACAGATAACTTTTTATTTTTCACACATATTCTTTGTTCAGGAAACACTCCACTAACAGTTCTTGATTGTCATGAAGGAAGCTTTGTGGACGGAGAAATAGATGGATATATGCTCGACTTGCTGCACAAATGCCTGGTTCTCAAAGACGAGGTCTGTGCAAGTGTTTCACAATGTTGTCCCAGCCGTGGGAGGCGTTACAAGCGAGAGGAACCGATGTTCTCCCGCAGAAGTGGTAAGAAATTCCTGTTTGTCTTTAAAACTACATTAATGTCCTCCCCCACCCTGCCACCCTGGCAGGTATCATTAAATGGTTGATCGCGAGAGTTGCCCACCGTTGTCATCGCTAAAGCCTGCAGCCCACATCTATCACTCATCAACCCCCGTACCTATAAGCGCGATTCAGGCGTCCACTGACCCAGGGAGCCAGATGTGCGCACTTTATTTCCTTAAAATTATAGGAGTGTAAAAGGCCAACGCGAATGAACACAACGAACGGCGACGGCCTATGGCTTCAGCGCCGCGTTTCTGGTACAACGTTGTCAATGCCAACGCATGCAGCGCACCGCCACGAAGCTTACAGCATGATTGAGGTGTCCACTGTTCCAAGAGGGCAGTTTTGCGCCTTCCCTCTGGTTCAGGTATCCACCGAGATTTGTGAGACAGATAACTGCGCCATTTCCTTCCGTCAAAAACCAATTGACCAATTTAACCCTCTGCTTTGCAAGCTCCCGCTCCATTACGGTGTCCACTGCTGGCTACAACGGCGACGCCGGGAAACGCAGAAACAGGCGCCAAAGAGCTGCGCTCTGAAAAATTGTAGGGGACACTGGTTTGGTTCGGTTTATTGGGGTTTAACGCCCCACAGCGACTCAGTGTATGAGGGATGCCGTAGTGAAGGGCTCCGGAAATTTCAACCACTTGAGCTTATTTAACGTGCACTGACATCGCACAGTACACGGGCCTCTAGAATTTCGCCTCCATCAAAATTCCACCGCCGCCGCCGGGATCGAACCCGCGTCTTTCGGGTCTCCAGCCGAGCGCCGTAACCACTGAGCCACCGCGGCGGGGTAGAAGGGGTACACATAAGCTCCGCCTAAGGGTGTGACGCGATAATACCCATATATGCACAACCCCCCCGCGGTGGCTCAGTGGTTACGGCGCTCGGCTGCTGACCCGGAAGACGCGGGTTCGATCCCAGCCGCGGCGGTCGTATTTCGATTGAGGCGAAATTCTAGAGGCCCGTGTACTGTGCGATGTCAGTGCACGTTAAAGAACCCCAGGTTGTCGAAATTTCCGGAGTCCTTCACTACGGCGTCCCTCATAGCCTCAGTTGCTTTGGGACGTTTAACCGTAATAAACTAATAAACCAACCATATATGCACAAGTGGTTGCTGTCTACTTAACTTTTATATATCCCTGGGAGTCCTCATACCACTCCTGGTGGAGTGGTGCAGCAGGTAAGCGATGCGGCACTGCCCAGGCGCTATGGCACCCTGGTTCTAGGACACCCTGACCTAGCTTCAATGAGTAGGACACTGCCTCTTGAGTTATCATAAAACGATTCCTTCCTGATCTGCCTTTGCCAGTATGGATATAGTTCTGCACTGTGCTTCTTTTCCATTGAATTAATCCAATTTTTAACTTCCGAGTTTTAAGCCTGTCGTTTTATGCTCTTTCTTTCTCCGCCCTCGATCAGGTCCGGCATACTTACTAGTTAGTTTCCTAGTTCTTTTCCGCCACTGTGAGTCTACGCTCTTCCTGTATAAATATTTAAATACCTTAGCTGCCCACCTGTTATCGTCCAATTTCCTCAGGCGTTCTTCATACAGTATTTTACTGTTAGCCTCCCGTGCTTCGAACGATGACCTGCCCATATCCCCTTGTACTGCCTCGTTTGTGGTTTCGCCGTGGGCACCTAGTGCTAATCTTCCAACAGCTCTCTGATTTACGTCTAATCTCGACTGAACATCTGGCCTTAAGCACAGAACCGCATTGCCGAAAGTAAGTCCCGGCACCATTATTCCTTTCCAAATACCTCTTAGTACTTCATATTTGTTGTACCCCCATAATGCCCTATGTTTCATTATGCCGGCGTCTCTTCGTCCTTTTGCCCTAAGAGCCTGTTCATGCTTTTCCGTGTATATCTGCCCTTCGGTTAGCCATATCGCGGGGTATTTGTATTCGGCCACTTTGGGTATTTCGTGGCCTTGTATTGTAAGCACCTGATCAGCTGCATCGTTAAAAATCATTACACCTGATTTAGTCGCGCTAAATCTGAATCCTAGAGCGTCTCCTTCGCCTCCACAGCAATGTCAGCCCGCTGACATCGGCGGCATCTGTCGGCTTGTAGCCGACTGCAAGGCCCGCGCGGCCCCGGCCGAACATAATCTGGACGCTCGAGCGGGCGCAGTGTCAACACCTCAGTATTCTTGCACCGTGCTACGAGTGCACCAAAAACTGCTTCCTCCTCACGCTATGCTGTGTGTTACGGCGCTGCAGTCGACACGACAAACTTCAGCGCAGGTTCGCTATATGGGGAGCCTGCGCTGCACAGGTAGCACTGCAGTTATTCCCCTATTCGACTAAAAACTGCTGCCGTCAGTCGCTTGGGCCGCTACAAACGCCAGGGCACATTCTGAACGATGAGGAGCCCGCGTTTGGTTGATAGCACTATTTGCCTCGCTTCTGTAGACATAACTTCGATAACTGACACGCACCACGTGTGGCTTCGACAGAGCGCAGAAGCTCACGCAATAAGCTCAGAAAGAGGGCGTGGAATAGCACTACGAGTGCACCAAAAACTGCTTGCTCCTATCGCTATGCTGTGTGTTACGCCGCTGCAATCGGCACGGCAAACTTCAGCGCAGGTTCGCTATATACCCCCGCGAAGCGCCACCTCCTCACCGTCTTCCTCGGCGGAGAGCACGCATCTAGCGGGAGCAAGCGACTACGCGCGCGGCAGCGGCGCCGACGACGGCGACGCCAACTGGCAGAGCTTGGCTGAAACGGTTGCTAGGGAACGGTTGTTCAAGGCCATTCGTGCCTACCGGCCACCGGCTACGCGACGAGGCGAAAACCTGGCGTAGTGTTGCTAACGCAACAAAAAAGGAGTGTAACCCACTCGAAAAAAACGGAAAGTGCGCAGAACAAGTAAGCGGTAGGAAAATAGAATGTCCAGATGCGGCCTCTGCTTTGTTAAGCACCGCAGGCTTGCTTATTTATTTATTTATTTATTTATACAAATACCTCACAGGTTCCACACTTGGAACATTGTGTGAGGGAGGGGTTACAATATTTAGCAGACAAAAGATGGTACAAAGTGGAAAGAACAAAAGTAAACAATATTAAATACATTGGACTGCAAACAATTATTACACCGTACATGAAAAAAAAAACCGTAATATATAGACAGAGAGGAAAAAACAGCAAACAAATAGCGGCACTGCATGGTTTTGACAACACATACGAACACAATTTATGTACAATATCATGGATGCATGAAGGCGGTCAATTCGTTTTTGAAGATTAATGGGTTACGTATGGTAGCAATGCAATCCGGAAGGCCATTCCAACACTTGATAGCACGTGGCAAAGCAGAAGAATTAAACGCGAGTGTTCGTCCGAATAGACGTTGGAAGCTAAGATTATTATGTAGGCGACGTGAAGTGCGCATTGGGCGTGTAAGTGGCAGTGTGGACGCGTGACGACTGTATATTAGTTTCTGTAGTAAGCAAAGAAGTGCGATATCCCTACGTGTCTGTAAACTTGTTAGCGATAAAGATAACTTGATGCTTGTTACGCTGGAATGACGGTTGTAGTCGTGAGAAATAAAACGCGCTGCACGGTTCTGAATTGTTTCGAGGGAATGAATTAAATAAGCCTGATGTGGTGACCAGATGGCTGATGCATATTCTAGTTGGGGACGGACAAATGTTAAGTATGCTAGCTTGCGGGTAGAAACAGGTGCGCTATGAAGATTTCTTTTGAGGTAGCCAAGCGTGCGCGATGCTTTGGCAGTTATGCATTGAATATGTTCCGCCCAAAAAAGATTAGAAGTCAGATAAACGCCAAGGTATTTATAGGAAAGAGAGAAAGGAATTTTACTGAGGGAAAGGTGGAGAGGTCGGCTGGTGGTAACATGGCCCTGGCCTGCTACTCCACACAGGAAGACGTGCGGGATAGTGTGACACTGTTAAGGGAATAAGTGAATAGCGAGTTTGAATGCTTCCGGCTAACTGTCATGATTTTACAATTGTCAGTATTAAGTGTCATTTGCCATGATGTGCACCAGCTAGTTACACATTCAAGGTCCTGCTGAAGAATTGCATGGTCAGTGGCTGAGCGGATTTGGCGATAAATTATGCAGTCATCGGCGAACAGTCGGACTGATGATGTAAGATGCGATGGCAGGTCATTTATGAAAATTGAAAATAATAAGGGACCGAGAACACTTCCCTGAGGGACGGCAGAAGTGAGGTCACTAAGGGGTGATGAAAAGTTGTTTGTTACCGTGAACTGCTTTCGAAAAGATATGAAGTTCCGGATCCAGGAGACAGTCAGCGAGTCTAAATTAAGCGACGATATTTTAGCTATAAGGCGACAATGGGCAACACAGTCAAACGCTCTGGAAACGTCAATGAATATGCAGTCAGTCTGGTAGTTTTCATCCATGTTCTTGAATAAATCACTGGTAAGTTCAATTAGTTGTGTATCACAGGAAAACCCTTTTCTGAATCCGTGCTGGCGTGCGAAAAAGAAATCATTGTTCTCGAGATGGCGCGCGATGTTAGATGCAACGATGTGTTCAAGTAACTTACATGGAATACTCGTTAGTGATATGGGGCGGTAGTTACTAACTGTGTTTTTGCCGCCAGATTTGTAAACAGGGATTATTTTGCCAATCTTCCAGTCATAAGGAATTTCGCCGGTTGCTAAAGATTGCCTGAAAATATGACACAGAATGATACTAGAGGGATGTATGGTGTGTTTGAGAATTTTTGTATTTATTCCGTCTACCCCTGAGGAAGTTGATACCTTAAGACTGTTAATTAGAGATGCTACGCCTTCTGCTGTTATATCTATTGTAGTCATGAATGGGTAATTGAGTTCTTGGGGTTGAGGTAGGTTGGAATAGTCTTCGGTAGTGAATACTGATGTGAAGTAGTCTTTAAACATGACTGGACAGTTCTCTTGGGGTATTGGACATTTGTTTTCATCAAGCAATGAAATGGTGTCCGATGTGCGTGACGGGGAAATTGTTTTCCAAAATTTTGCGGGGTTATTTTTATGAGCGATTGAAGGTCCTGTGATAAAATTTATGTTTGGCCTTCCGGATGGCATGGCAATATGATGCTTCACACAGTCTGTGCTCAGCATGCGCAGAATCAGTGCGCAATCGTTTCGCGGCTCTGAAAAGACGTTTTTTCTTGTTTTTCAATGCTCGTAAGGAATTGTTATACCAAGCTTTAGATGTGTTGACCCGTAATGTTATTCTCGGAATGTGTTTGCGCACCAGTTTCGCTATTTTTTCTTTGAACAAAGTCCAGTTTTCGTTAACAGACCGGGATGAAAAATCACACACAAAAATTTCGGAGAAATACTCGAGACAACGATTAATAGCGTCAAAGTCAGCCTTCCTGTAATTTAGAATCTGTTTTGGTTGGGTGCGGCGTGAGTAATAAGGGGCATTAATCGATAACTGAAGAAGCTGATGATCACTGAACCCGTCATTATAAGATATATCACTAACCCTCTCTGGAGCAGATGATAATATAAGGTCTAAAATATTAGCATCGCGTGTTGGAGCATCGAGTAGTTGAACAAAAGAAAACTCGAGTGTTAGCTGCATGAACTCATTAGAGGGAGATGAATGTGAACATAGGTTCATGCAATCAATGTCTGGGTAATTAAAATCCCCGAACAAGAAAATGTCAGATTTAGGAAATCTGGTTCGAATAGCCGTGATATTGTCATGTAGGTCAGCGACAAACGTGGCAGGGGAGTCCGGGGGCCTGTAGCAGATGCCTAAGACAGTGTTACCGAGGCGGGATGCTACTGCTACCCATATGATTTCCAGTTCACATGGAATATCCACAAGGAAAGACAAAATGTTATTATTAATTGCAATTAATACTCCGCCGCCCCTTTTGCTTATTCTATCTTTTCGGTAAATTTGAAATCCGTTGCTATCAGGTAGAAGTTCCTCGCCGTGGTCCGCGTGACGGCTTTTCGTGTGCCGCTGTACGTGGGAGATGCGGCGCTGGCGGCAGCACTGACCTCTTACGGCAAGGTGCTCGACATCACCCACCCCGGCCTCAAGGGCCGTCGTCACGTCGGCAACGGGACGCGCGTGGTCCGGATCGAGATGAAGCAGGTGGTGCCGAACTTCTTGACTGTCCAGGGCCACCGCGTCATTTTTGACTACCGAGGCGTCCGGAAGGTGTGTTCCCGCGGTGGGCAGGACGGCCACATCGGCGCGGCGTGTCGAACGCCGCGGTGCGCTCGCCGCGAGGTTTTCGGCCACGACACGGCCGGATGCGGAGCGGCTTGCAGGCGCTGCGGTGGAAGCCACGCCACAGCGGACTGCCTGCGGCCACGGTCCTATGCGGCGGCCGCCGCCTCGAGAAAGGAACCGAGTAAGGACAACGTGGCCGCAGAAACGCGGAGCCCACCAACCGTCCGGACGCCTGTTGCCGACGCAGGCCCAAAGACCAGCCACCCGAGCGAGCCCGAATCCGCCCCCGCGACGGAGGTGCCTGAGAAAGAGCAGCACCATGAGGGATCACCTTCAAACGAAGTGGAGCCGTTCGCTGCAGTTTTCGCGAGCCCATGGCGCCGCTTCCCAGCACAGACAACTACGACACCGTGAGCAGCAGCGATGAGTCGAGCGTGGCGTCGGGCGACCTGGTGGACGTACCGGACAAAGTCACGCCGCTCCGCCTGACAGGCGACTTGACGTGCGGGCAGGTGTCAGGGCCGACGACTCCGCGAGGTGCGGACGACGCGCGCTTCCCGTCACCAGCCAGCCACACCCTACCAACGGCGACCCTGGCGTCGGCTTCAGCTGCGAGCGTCGCCAAGACCACGCAGCAACCGGTGAGCGAGGCTACAAGCGCCGACGACCCCGAAAATATGGACTTCTCAAGACCCGACTACAAACGTGCCCACCCCCAATCATCGGAATCCCAAGGGACTGTTAACGAACGTTCTAGCAAAAAAGTGCCGCGCGCGTCAAGCGCCGCCCATGGCAGCGCTCTTTAGGTTGTATGCTATGCCGTCGGTGCTCTTGGCAGTCATGGCGGTTGTGCATCTCCTCTATCTGAATGTTCGGGGATTACAATCCGTAGACAGACAGAGAGAGGTGATGCACTTTGCCAGGGCTAGGGGCGTCGACATCCTGTTTTTACAGGAATGCAGCTTCCGTACTTCACTTGATGTGCTGAATTTCACCACCCGGTTTTCTGTTTTTGCTTACATTTCGTTGACTGATTTTCATATGTGCGGTGTTGGTGTCGTTTTTGTAAACCCCTGCCTGCGCGCGGGTGCTCATTGCACTTTCGGGCTGGACGGCCGCACTCTTGCGGTCGACTTCAAACTAAACCATCGGCGGGTACGTGCGTTGGTTGTATACGCGCCAGCACGGCAGACTAGTAGTTCAGATTTTTTTGAGCGCCTCGACTCCTTCCTCCTTGATCCTTACCCCACTTTCGTCGTCGGTGACTTCAATTGTGTACTTAACATCGACCGTGACGTCCGCGGACCGGGTCATGGTCGCCGTTATACCGGTGCCCCCGCGCTCCGCGATCTCGTGACTCAGTTCTGCTTGTCTGACGCGTGGGTGCAGCTTCACGGGGATGCCTTTGGAGCGACGTGGGAGAGAGCACAGTCAGCGAGTCGGATAGACAAATTCTATTTTCCACCAGAGCTCGCTTCTTTTGTAGTTAGCTGCGAAGTTCTCGCGTTCCCTGCAGGCACGCCGGTGATTTCCGATCACCACCCCTTTTCAGTCAGGCTCGACTTTGGTGAGGACACCCCACGTACTCTTACGTGGCGCATGGACACGACCTTACTGGCAGACCCGGTAAGCGTGGCGTCGCTGCGTACGGCGTTGGCCGCATCGTGGAAGAGCTTCGTTGCGACTGATTCATGGGACACACTGAAGGCTCGTTGGCAGGCAACTCTGGTGGCGGCCGGTCAAGACCGCAGACGCCGGGTAACTCATGCACTGAATGACACCCTCAAGCGCATCCGTATAGTGCAGAGGGGAGCACCCTTAACCTTTGCCATGAGCGATTACATGAGCCTACTTAAAGCACGTTACCACGTGTTGCTCTGCCAGTCATCAAGGGCAGCTAGTCGCGCACACCAGCACGGGCGGCCTATATCAGACCCGGCTGTGCTACGACACGTACGCGGAGGCACGGCAGAGGAATTCGCTCCCGCTACTGTGCCTTTCGTGACACTCCCAGACGGCACCGAAAGCAAAACCGCGTCCGATATCTGCACGATCTTTGCAAGTCACTTCTCGAACCTGTTCTCTACGGACAGTTGGTTAAATCTGCAAGATAGGTATGACGGGCTTCTACAAAGGTTTTTTGGAAACTTGCCACGAGTAGCTGAAGAGCTGCAGGAAAACCTTTGCGCACCAGCCACAAGCCAAGAGCTGCACGCCATCCTGCAGAGTATGAATGCAGCCTCTGCCCCCGGTCCAGACGGCATTCCAACAAGTTTCTATTCAATTTTTTTTACGAGATCCAAGGAGCGCTCCTGAAGATGGTCAACGGCTTCCTCGCGGATGGGTTACGTCCAAACTCTTTCCGCGAATGTCGCATCATACTCATTCCGAAAGCGGGCGGTGACCCCTCCGACCCGCAAGCATGGCGGCCCATAAGCCTCTTAAACGGAGACTACAAAATAGTCACATCTTCACTGAACACAAGAATGCGGACGATCCTACCCCACCTAATCCACCGGGCTCAAACCAGCAGCGTGCCTGACTGCTCTGTGTTTGATGCATTGGCACTCACTAGAGACCTGTTCACATTTGCCAGCAGGACGGGCTTCAGCGGGTGCTTTGTTTCGCTTGACCAGGCGAAAGCATTCGATCGGGTGGAACACTCGTATCTGTTCGGAGTCCTTGAAGCCTTCGGATTCCCTCCGCAAATTCTCAGCAGGCTGCGCTTACTTTACGCAGACCTGAATGCTCGTCTCTCCATAAACGGCCACCAGAGCGCTCTCTTCTCAGTCACCAGGGGCATAAGGCAAGGATGCCCTCTCTCCCCAACGTTCTTCGCGTTATGCCTGGATCCACTCATCCGGCGCATTAACGGCAGCCCATCCATAGGCGGCTTCCCTCTGCCTGGCCGGGGCCAAATCAAGGTTTCGGCCTATGCCGACGACGTGTCGCTTTTCCTCAAGGACGAGGATAGCTACGCCGCTTTTTCGCGGCTGTTTCTCGAGTACAGCGAGATATCGGGGGCGTATTGAACAGGGGAAAAAGCAAGGCACTAAGTTTAGCACCTTCACACCGAACCTTGCGGGCGAGGTGGAGTGGGTGCAGGGAGTGAAAGTCCTGGGAGTAGTATTCCTCGCCAGCGGAGAAGAAGCCCGCGAAACCTGGACTAACCTCCGCACGAACGCTGAGAAACGCCTCTCGGTGGCGTCAACTTTCCGCCTTTCAATGGCAGAGCGCTGCTATATAGTGAAGTCCACAATCCTGGCCGCATGTTTTTTTGTCGCCCGCGTCGCAAACCCACCGCGCACGTTTGCTCGCAGGCTAACCTCGGCCTATGGCTCTTTCATTTGGGCGGGCAAAACCGAACTTGTGTCACGAATGTTCATTCGCCTTCCATCGTACATGGGTGGGTTTGGTATACCTTGTATCCGCACCATGTGCAATGTGCTCGCCTTGCGAGGAGTACGAGATCTTGTACGCAACCCAGACTATCCCGGGAGAACACTCCTCACATACTTTCGGGGTACAGCGCGTAACGTGTTTTTTACAAAACACGTGGTTGGCCCTAGAGCCGAGCAGCCGCCGGTATTTTTCGTTAATGTGCGTCGCACACTGGCGTCGTTGACTGCCAGCGTGCCCGATCTGGATGTTGATGAAACCCCGCCCTCCAGGATGTGTGAAGCACTAACGGTCGCTGCGCTGACCCGCGAACAACTCCAGAAAAGGAGACGGGCATGCTGGCGCCAACTGACCTCAGCTGCGCTTCCTACAGATGTCAGGGACTTCGGCTGGCTGCGACGCTGGCGGGTCCTGCCTACAAGAGACCGCCTTGCGGCGTGGCGCTCTCCGCCCGATGACCGCAGTGCGGTCTCCTTGAAACTTTGCAGCACGCAATGTTTGAGTGTGTAGTTGCGCGCACCTTTTGGACATTAGTGTCACGCATGTTTTTAAAACGCCTGGAAGCGCGCACTAGTTCTCCCGAAGTGTTTCAAAATATGCTGTTGTGTGTTGGCATGTTCGGTTTGTGGCGGCAGCGTGGAGTGGCATCCTTAAATGGGCGTCCGCAAAGAACAATGTTCCCAATGTTGCAGCGCCTCCGCACGCGCCTCTTTGAACAAGCATGCGTGGACGCTCTGTCAATGAGCGAGGCTGAGTTCATGCGCAAATGGTCGACATACTTTATCGTCCTGCGCGGCGGTCGAGTATCGGCTTTGTTACTGCATTACTGACGTGCTCAGTGCTGCGTCACTGCGCATGTGCTTGACTCATCAGAGCATTAAGTTCATCCGTTTTGTTTTGTATTTTCTATGTCAACACAGAACAAAATAAACTTCTCTTTCTATGCCCGAGCTCGTCCAGACCCAGCGAAGATTTTTCGGCGCTGGCTTGCTGAGAAGTTTTGAGAAGTGCAGGCGGGCCTCGGATCCACTGCGACGCCGAGGTTCCGCAACCAGCCTCCCAGCCCAGGCGCCGTGCCTTTGCCGGTGCTCGGGCAACTTCGAGACATTCAAGCAGCAGCCCAGTCGGCCGCCCTTGACGTAATGGGAGGCCCGGGACCTGCTGCCCCTCCGGTGTATCGTGCGCCGCCCCCAAAGGCGCACTGTTTCAAGTTTTCAGTTACTTTCGACGCGACTGCTGACGACATCGTCGACGGCATCGAGTCGGTTGTCGGCCCGAAAGGGCTAGAGAGCCTCCAACACCATGGAGGCATGAAGTTCTGCGTCGCCTTGGCCTCGGCTGCGGCGGCGGAGAAGATGCTAGTGGAAGGCGCCTTCAACGTGAATGGCACTTCCGTCCCAGTAGCCTGCGTGGGTCCCGCCGTGGTCCACGTGACGGCTTTTCCTGTGCCGCTGTACGTGGGAGATGCGGCGCTGGCGGCAGCACTGTCCTCTTACGGAAAGGTGCTCGACATCACCCACCCCGTCCTCAAGGGCCGTCGTCACGTCGGCAACGGGACGCGCGTGGTCCGGATCGAGATGAAGCAGGCGGTGCCGAACTTCTTGACCGTTCAGGGCCACCGCGTCATGTTTGACTACCGAGGCGTCCGGAAGGTGTGTTCCCGCTGCGGGCAGGACGGCCACATCAGCGCGGCGTGTCGAACGGCGCGGTGCGCTCGCTGCGAGGTGTTCGGCCCCGACACGGCCTGATGCGGAGCGGCTTGCAGGCGCTGGGGTGGAAGCCACGGAACAGCCGACTGCCTGCGGCCACGGTCCTATGCGGCGGCCGCCGCCTAGAGGCAGGAACCGAGTAAGGTCAACGTGGCCGCAGAAACGCGGAGCCCACCAACCGTCCGGACGCCTGTTGCCGACGCAGGCCCAAACACCAGCCGCCCGAGGGAGCCCGAATCCGCCCCCGCGACCGAGGTGCCTGAGAAAGAGCAGCACCATGAGGGATAACCTTCAAACGAGGTGGAACCGTTCGCTGTAGTTTTCGCCGAGCCCTTGGCGCCGTTTCCCGGCACAGGCACCTAAGACACCGTGATCAGCAGCGACGAGTCGAGCGTGGCGTCGGGCGACCTGGTTGACGTACCGGACAAAGTGGCGCCGCTTCGCCTGACAGGCGACTTGACGTGCGGCCAGGTGTCAGGAGCGACGACTCCTGGAGGTGCGGACGACGCGCGCTTCCCGTCACCAGCCAGACACACCCTCCCATCGGCGACCCTGGCGTCGGCATCGGCTTCAGCTGCGAGCGTCGCCAAGACCACGCAGCAACCGGTGAGCGAGGCCACAAGCGCCGACGACCCCGAAAATATGGACTTTTCCAGACCTGACTTCAAACGTGCCCACCCCCAATCATCGGAATCCGAAGGGACTGTTAACGAACGTTGCAGCAAAAAAGTGCCGTACATGGCAGCGCTGTTTAGGTTGTATGTTATGCCGTCGGTGCTCTTGGCAGTCATTGCGGTTGTGAATCTCCTCTCCCTGAATGTTCGGGGATTCCAATCCGTAGACAGGCAGAGAGAGGTGATGCACTTTGCCAGGGCTAGGGGCGTCGACATCCTGTTTTTACAGGAATGCAATTTTTGTACTGCCCTTGATGTGCTGAATTTCATCACCCGGTTTTCTGTTTTTGCTTATTTTTCGTTGACTGACTCTCATATGTGCGGTGTTGGTGTCGTCTTTGTAAACCCCTGCCTGCGCGTGGGTGCTCATTGCACTTTCGGGCTGGACGGCCGCACTCTTGCGATCGACTTCACTTTAAACCAGCGGCGGGTACGTGCGTTGGTTGTATACGCGCCAGCACGGCAGTCTAGTAGTTCCGATTTTTTTGAGCGCCTCGACTCATTCCTCCTTGGTCCCTACCCCACTTTTATAGTCGGTGACTTCAATTGTGTTCTTAACATCGACCGTGACGTCCGCGGACAGGGTCACGGTCGCCGTTATTCCGGTGCCCCCGCGCTCCGCGATATCGTGACTCAGTTCGGCTTGTCTGACGCGTGGGTCCAGCTTCACGGGGATGCCTTTGGAGCGACGTGGGAGAGATCACAGTCAGCGAGTCCAATAGACAAATTCTATTTTCCACCAGAGCTCGCTTCTTTTGTCGTTAGCTGCGACGTTCTCGCGTTCCCTGCAGGCACGCCGATGATTTCCGATCACCACCCCTTGTCAGTCAGGCTCGACTTTGGTGAGGACACCCCACGTACTGTTACGTGGCGCATGGATACGAGCCTACTGGCAGACCCGGAAAGCATGGCGTCACTGCGTACGGCGTTGGCCGCATCGTGGAAGAGCTTCGTTGCGACTGATTCATATGAGACACTGAAGGCTCGTTGGCAGGCAACTCTGGTGGCGGCCGGTCAAGACCGCAGACGCCGGGTAACTCATGCACTGAATGACACCCTCAAGCGCATCCGTATAGTGCAGAGGGGAGCACCCTTAACCTTTGCCATGAGCGATTACATGAGTCTACTTAAAGCACGTTACCACGTGTTGCTCTGCCAGTCATCACGGGCAGCTAGCTAGTCGTGCATACCAGCTCGGACGGCCGATATCAGATCCGGCTGTGCTACGACACTTACGCGCAGGCACGGGAGAGGAATTCGCTCCCGCTACTGTGCCTTTCGTGACACTCCCAGAGGGCACCCAAAGCAAAACCACGTCCGATATCTGCACGATCTTCGCAAGCCACTTTTCGAACCTGTTCTCTACGGACAGTGTGCTACATCTTTAAGATGGTTATGACGGGCTTCTACAAAGTTTTTTTGGAAACTTGCCACGAGTAGCTGAAGAGTTGCATGAAAACCTTTGCGCACAGCCCAAGAGCTGCACGCCATCCTGCAGAGTATGAATGCAGCCTCTGCCCCCGGTCCAGACGGCATTTCAACAAGTTTTTATTCGAAGTTTTCTTACCAGGTCCAAGGAGCGCTGCTGAAGATGGTCAACGGCTTTCTCGCGGATTGGTTACGTCCAAACTCTTTCCGCGAATGTCGCTTCATACTCCTCCCGAAAGCGGGCGGTCTCCCCTCCGACCCGCAAGCATGGCGGCCCATAAGCCTCTTAAACGCAGACTACAAAATAGTCGCATCTTTATTGAACACAAGAATGGGGACGATCCTGCCTCACCTAATCCACCGGGCTCAAACCAGCAGCGTGCCTGACCGCTCTGTGTTTGATGCATTGGCACTCACAAGATACCTGTTCACGTTTGCCAGCAGGACGGGAATCAGCGGGTGCTTTGTTTCGCTTGATCAGGCGAAGGCATTCGATCGGGTGGAACACTCGTATCTGTTCGGAGTCCTTGAAGCCTTCGGATTCCCTCCGCAAATTGTCAGCAGGCTGCGCTTACTTTACGCAGACCTGAATGCTCGTCTCTCCGTAAACGGCTACCAGAGCGCTCCCTTCTCAGTCACCCGGGGCATAAGGCAAAGATGCCCTCTCTCCCCAACGTTCTTCGTGTTATGCCTGGATCCACTCATCCGGCGCATTAACGACAGCCCATCCATACGCGGCTTCTGTCTGCCTGGCCAGGGCCAAATCAAGGTTTCGGCCTGTGCCGACGACGTGTCGCTTTTTCTCAAGGACGAGGATAGCTACGCCGGTTTTTCGCGGCTGTTTCTCGAGTACAGCGAGATATCGGGGCCCTATTGAACAGGATCAAAAGCAAGGCACTAAGGTTTGGCACCTTCACACCGAACCTTGCGGGCGAGGTGGAGTGGGTGCAGGGAGTGAAAGTCCTGGGAGTAGTATTCCTCGCCAGCGGAGAAGTAGCCCGCGCAACCTGGACTAACCTCCGCACGAACGCTGAGAAACGCCTCTCGGTGGCGTCAATTTTCCGCCTTTCAATGGCAGAGCGCTGCTATATAGTTAAGTCTACAATCCTAGCCATATGTTTTTTTGTCGCCCGCGTCGCAAACCCACCGCGCACGTTTGCTCGCAGGCTTACCTCGGCCTGTGGCTCTTTCGTTTGGGCGGGCAAAACCGAACTTGTCTCACGAATGTTCATGCGCCTTCCATCGTACATGGGTGGGTTTGGTATACCTTGCATCCGCACCATGTGCAATGTGCTCGCCTTGCGAGGAGTACAAGATCTTGTACGCAACCCAGACTATCCCTGGAGAACACTCCTCACATATTTTCTGGGTACAGCGCGTAACGTGTTTTTTACACAACACGTGGTTGGCCCTACAGCCGAGCAGCCGCCGGCATTTTTCGTTAAAGTGCGTCGCACACTGGCGTCGTTGACTGCCAGCGGGCCCGATCTGGATGTTGATGAAACCCCGCCCCCCAGGATGTGTGAAGCACTAACGGTCGCTGAGCTGACCCGCGAATAACTCCAGAAAACGAGACGGGCACGCTGGCGCCAACTGACCTCAGCTGCGCTTCCTGCAGATGTCAGGGACTTCGGCTGGCTGCGAGGCTGGCGGGTCTTGCCCACAAGAGACCGCCTTGCGGCGTGGGGCGTGGCGCCCTCCGCCCGATGCCCGCAATGCGGTCTTTTAGAAACGTTGCGGCACGCTATGTTCGACTGTGTAGTGGCGCGCACCTTTTGGGTACTGGTGTCACGGATGTTTTTAACCCGCCTCGAAGCGCGCACTAGTTCACGCGAACTGTTTACAAATATGCTCTTGTGTGTCGGCATGTTCGTTTTGTGGCGGCAGCGTGGAGCGGCTTCCTTGAATGGGCGTCCGCAAAGAGCAATGTTTCCAATGTTGCAGCGCCTCCGCACGCGCCTCTTTGAGCAAGCATGCGTGGACGCACTGTCAATGAGTGAGTATGAGTTCTTGCGCAAATGGTCGACATATTTCATCGTCCTGCGCGGCGGTCGAGTGTCGGCTTTCTTACTGCCTTACTGACGTGCTCAGTGTTGCGTCACTGCGCATGTGTTTGACTGATCAGAGCATTGAGTTCAGCTGTTTTTCATTGTATTTTTGTTTTTTATTTTTTTTTTTTCAAATTATTTTTTTATTATTTTTTTATTCACATTATTATTCACACACACATTATTTGTTCACATTTTGTTCACATTATTTTGTTCACATTCCTGAGGCGTCCGGAAGGTGTGTTCCTCCGCACAAACCAAATGCGTTGACTTATGCAGAAGTCGTCGAAGTACTAAGTGAGCACTACAGTCCGAAGAGACACGAAATCACCGAAAGCTTCAAGTTCTTCAGTCGTTGTCAAGCGGAGGGAGAGCCGATTAATGAATTCCTGGTAGAGATTCGCCGAATAGCTGACAATTGCAATTTTGGCAGTG
Source organism: Amblyomma mixtum (assembly GCF_055824585.1). NCBI lineage: Eukaryota > Metazoa > Arthropoda > Arachnida > Ixodida > Ixodidae > Amblyomma > Amblyomma mixtum. The sequence continues at coordinate 367,081,404 of NC_143014.1, read as the reverse complement.
CTTTGGATCGCATGCTACGAGATCGCATTGTGTGTGGTATACGGTTAAGTGCCCTACAGAAGCAGCTACTGGCAAAGCAGAACTTAACGCTTCAAGATGCTGAGACGATGGTCCTTGCAGCTGAGGCTGCGGATAGTCGCGTGGAACGGATGTTTAGACCGACAACGACACCCGGTACAACTACACCCGTGTTAAAAGTACGGGCGTATCAGACGGGAGTTCGGCCAGATGAGAGGAGGGCTGCCGAGCATCAAGAATGCGCAAGGTGTGGTAGTACAAAACATAATGACGCAGGTTGCTGCTGGTCTAACGCCCGTTGTTACCGCTGTGGACGACGAGGTCACCTCGCAAGGAAATGTCGAAGCCACGGCGCTCGGGGACAATGCACGGCAAGGACGGCGCAAACTAACGCCCTTTCAGGGACGGAAACCGACGAGGAACACGAGGAACACGATGCCGCCCACATTTGGACTTTGGTATCTCAACGAAAAAAACTGTCTGGAACCACCGATCCGCCGAACAATTGCCTGGGGAGGCGTGCAGCTGAGCATGGAAGTCGATACTCGGTCGCCCGTTTGTGTCATTCCGCGTCAGCTGTACGATAAGCATCGCGAGCAATGGCCGAAACTCAAACCGTCCAGCCTGAATTTATCGTCCTACACAGGACGCCTTCCAATAGTTGGGGAGCTTGCGCTCCAGGTTTGCCATAAATGGGTGACAGTAAAGTGTGCGCTGACCGTGTTGGACTGTGCGGGACCAAGCCTCTGTGGTCGCGATTTAATCCAGCAGCTGAACAGCGCAGGCGTTCGGGTGGTTCGGTTTGTCGAGGACTCCGTGTCAACAAAAGAAGCAAGCGAAGCCAGCGTGAAAAACATATTCCATGACTACCACGACGTGTTCTCCGAGGAACTGGGGCTAATCAAGGGTCCTCCAGCCAGCTTGCACCTGAAGGAAGGCGCCGAATCAAGTTCTGTAAGGCCAGACCCATTCCATACGCGCTACGCGAGCGAGTGTCACTTGAATTAGACCGTTTAGTTTCTCTGGGCGTACTGTCCCCGGTGGCTCATTCTGAATGGGCAACGCCCATAGTCACAGTGCTTAAGAAAGACGGTGCAGTAAGAATCTGCGGAGACTTCAAGGCCACGGTAAATCCAGCGTGTGCAACAGAGCAATACCCATTGCCAATCATTGAGGATATGTTTGCCCAACTTCATGATGGGGACTATTTCAGCACTCTGGATTTGCGGGATGCATACAGTCAAGTGGCTTTAGACGATAACGCGAAGAAAGTTTGCGTCATTAATACGCCAAAAGGGCTATTTTGCTACAATAGGCTTCCTTTCGGGATAGCCTCTGCACCCACAATATTCCAAAGAAAAATGGATGAGGTTTTGGCTGGCCTTCCAGGAGCGCAGGCTTATCTTGACGATGTGCTCATTTCCGAGAGAGCGAGTGACAGCGGTGAGAGGCTCAAAAATGTCTTAGAGCGCTTCCGAGAGTGCGGTGTAAAGCTAAGGATCGATAAGTGCAAGTTGCGTAGCCCAGCGGTAACTTATCTTGGTCATCGCATCGATCGTGATGGGCTTCATCCGACAGAGAAAAACCTTGACGCTATCATGTAGGCGCCGAGCCCCTGTAATGTCAGCGAGCTACGTGCGTTTTTGGGTATGGTTACGTTTTGCGCGAGGTTTCTGCCGAACATGTCAACCACACCTGGTCCATTGTATCAGCTGCTTGAAAAAAATGCACGTTGGCAATGGAAACAGCCTCAAGAGCTCGCGTTTGAACGTGCCAAGGAAAGCCTTAAAACAGCCAAGGTTCTCGTTCAATTCGACCCTTCGAAGGAACTTAAGCTTGAATGTGATGCATCTCCGTACGGTGTGGGAGCTGTCTTGTTTCACACGACTGGTAACATTCACAAGCCAATCGGGTTCCGCTCGCGAACATTGACCCAGGCGGAGCGCAAGTATTCACAGCTCGAGCGAGAGGCACTGGCTCTGGTATTCGGCGTCACGAAATTCCGTGACTACCTTCTAGGTCGGGAATTTACCTTGGTGACTGACCATCAGCCACTGCTCGGCCTGCTGAGATCAGACAAGCAAACACCCACAATGGCCGCCGCACGGATACAACGGTGGGCGCTTCACCTGGGGGCCTACCGATACCGGCTACAGTACGCACCAGGACAACAGATGCTGAATGCGGACGCCCTGAGCCGACTTCCGCAGCGGTCTCCGGAATCTGGCGACGACGGTGAGCCGCCCGAATATGTGCTGTCGCTGAACCAGCTGAACAATGGCGCCGTAACAACGCGTGAGCTGAAGGTATTGACGTCTTCTGACCCTGTCCTGGTCGAGGTCAAAAGGTACATACTACATGGGTGGCCCAGGAACACAAACGGAATGACCCGGGCTGTGCTGCCGTTTTTTGACCGTAAACTAGAACTATCCGTAGCACATGAACTGGTGTACTGGGACTGGGGTAATAGGGTCATAATACCGACCGAAGCTAGGGAGCGAGTGCTGCATATCCTACACGAAACGCACCAGGGTTCACCGGCAATGAAATCCGTCGCACGTTCTCTGTTCTGGTGGCCAGGCCTCGACAGAAACATTGAAGAGGTGTCTGCTCAGTGCCAGCACTGTGTGCAAAATCTGCCAATGCCAGCCGCGGCCCCCGTCGTTAACTGGCCTGAAACAGGCGAAAGGTGGTCCCGTATTCACATTGACTACGCGGGTCCCATCTGCGGAAAAATGATACTCGTAGTAGTCGACGCACATACCAAGTGGCTCGAAGCACTGCCTTTGGCGCAGGCTTCAACGCAGACTACAATTAACGGTCTGCGTGACATTTTCAGCAGGTTTGGAATACCTCGCACAGTCGTTTCTGACAACAGTACCCAGTTTACCAGTGAAGACTTCGCGTCGTTCATGGCAAACAACAACATTGTGCACCTTCGATGCGCTCCATACCATCCCCAGTCTAATGGTGCGGCGGAAAGGGCCGTGCGAACTGTAAAAAATGGCCTTCGAAAAATGAGTAAAGGGAACCTAGAAGAGAATCTAGTACGGTTGCTTTTTAACTACCGGAGGACTCCGCAAAAGTCGGGTAAATCCCCAGCAGAGCTGCTTTTGGGCTATCAAACACGTTCACGCTTGGACACATGTTTTCCTCCAGCCCTTCCGGGACCAAAAGAGAGCAACGATGACTGGCTGCCACTACCTGGAAGTGAGGTATATGCCCGCAATTACGGTGCGGGGAGCAAGTGGACGCCCGGTCATGTGAAGGCGACGTCTGGATCGAGAATGGTGACAGTGGAAACATCGGACGGAGTCGTCCAGCGGCACGTAGACCAGGTCCGCCCGCGGCAAGAAGCACCAGGGGTTACCCCGGCAGTAACTACAACCACTACACATCCCAGTGAGCCAGACAAAGCAACACAACTACAGCATCCAAAAACTGTGAGCCCGGATGAAGACACCAATGCGAGGCGCATCCCAAATGGCAACGATTCTCCACATTTTCCAGCCCCAGATATTCCGGTGGCCCCGTTGAACACGGGTGTCGCCCAGCAAGCTCTAAGACGCTCGACAAGAGAACGCAAGCCAGTGCAACGCTTTCATTTCTGAGGAGGAAGGAATGTGGAATCTTCACGTGCGTTTCCGAAGTGCGCGCACCTCTTATCGCCTTATCTGGCGATCCTTCATAGCTTCGAGCTATCGCTATGTACACGTGCTCCTTCCTATCTTCCGGCCACTCGGCTGCTTATAAATACGTCCTACACTTTTGAATAAACGTTCATTTTTCTGGTTCTACTGGCTGTGCGGCTGCTTCCTTGGTTCGGCGTTCTGCGGGCACGCTATGGATATGCAACACCGCTGCGGGCAGGACGGCCACATCGGCGCGGCGTGTCCAACGCCGCGGTGCGCTCGCTGCGAGGTGTTAGGCCACGACACGGCCGGATGCGAAGCGGCTTGCAGGCGCTGCGCTGGAAGCCACGCCACAGCGGACTGCCTGCGGCCACGTTCCTATGCGGCGGCCGCCGCCTCGAGAAAGGAACCGAGTAAGGATAACGTGGCCGCAGAAAGGCGGAGCCCACCAACCGTCCGGACGCCTGTTGCCGACGCAGGCCCAAAGACCAGCCACCCGAGCGAGCCCGAATCCGCCCCCGCGACGGAGGTGCCTGAGAAAGAGCAGCACCATGAGGGATCACCTTCAAACGAGGTGGAACCGTTCGCTGCAGTTTTCGCCGAGCCCTTGGCGCCGTTTCCCGGCACAGACACCTACGACACCGTGAACAGCAGCGACGAGTCGAGCGTGGCGTCGGGCGACCTGGTGGACGTACCGGCCAAAGTCACGCCGCTTCGCCTGACAGGCGACTTGACGTGCGGCCAGGTGTCAGGACCGACGACTCCTGGAGGTGCAGACGACGCGCGCTTCCCGTCACCAGCCAGCCACACCCTCCCATCGGCGACCCTGGCGTCGGCTTCAGCTGCGAGCGTCGCCAAGACCACGCAGCAACCGGTGAGCGAGGCCACAAGCGCCGACGACCCCGAAAATATGGACTTTTCCAGACCTGACTTCAAACGTGCCCACCCCCAATCATCGGAATCCGAAGGGACTGTTAACGAACGTTGCAGCAAAAAAGTGCCGCGCGCGTCAAGTGCCGCACATGGCAGCGCTGTTTAGGTTGTATGTTATGCCGTCGGTGCTCTTGGCAGTCATGGCGGTTGTGCATCTCCTCTCCCTGAATGTTCGGGGATTCCAATCCGTAGACAGGGAGAGATAGGTGATGCACTTTGCCAGGGCTAGGGGCGTCGACATCCTGTTTTTACAGGAATGCAATTTTTGTACTGCCCTTGATGTGCTGAATTTCATCACCCGGTTTTCTGTTTTTGCTTATTTTTCGTTGACTGACTCTCATATGTGCGGTGTTGGTGCCGTCTTTGTAAACCCCTGCCTGCGCGTGGGTGCTCATTGCACTTTCGGGCTGGACGGCCGCACTCTTGCGATCGACTTCACTTTAAACCAGCGGCGGGTACGTGCGTTGGTTGTATACGCGCCAGCACGGCAGTCTAGTAGTTCCGATTTTTTTGAGCGCCTCGACTCATTCCTCCTTGGTCCCTACGCCACTTTTATAGTCGGTGACTTCAATTGTGTTCTTAACATCGACCGTGACGTCCGCGGACAGGGTCACGGTCGCCGTTATTCCGGTGCCCCCGCGCTCCGCGATATCGTGACTCAGTTCCGCTTGTCTGACGCGTGGGTGCAGCTTCACGGGGATGCCTTTGGAGCGACGTGGGAGAGATCACAGTCAGCGAGTCGAATAGACAAATTCTATTTTCCACCAGAGCTCGCTTCTTTTGTCGTTAGCTGCGACGTTCTCGCGTTCCCTGCAGGCACGCCGATGATTTCCGATCACCACCCCTTGTCAGTCAGGCTCGACTTTGGTGAGGACACCCCACGTACTGTTACGTGGCGCATGGATACGAGCCTACTGGCAGACCCGGAAAGCATGGCGTCACTGCGTACGGCGTTGGCCGCATCGTGGAAGAGCTTCGTTGCGACTGATTCATATGAGACACTGAAGGCTCGTTGGCAGGCAACTCTGGTGGCGGCCGGTCAAGACCGCAGACGCCGGGTAACTCATGCACTGAATGACACCCTCAAGCGCATCCGTATAGTGCAGAGGGGAGCACCCTTAACCTTTGCCATGAGCGATTACATGAGTCTACTTAAAGCACGTTACCACGTGTTGCTCTGCCAGTCATCACGGGCAGCTAGTCGTGCATACCAGCTCGGACGGCCGATATCAGATCCGGCTGTGCTACGACACTTACGCGCAGGCACGGGAGAGGAATTCGCTCCCGCTACTGTGCCTTTCGTGACGCTCCCAGAGGGCACCCAAAGCAAAACCACGTCCGATATCTGCACGATCTTCGCAAGCCACTTTTCGAACCTGTTCTCTACGGACAGTGTGCTACATCTTTAAGATGGTTATGACGGGCTTCTACAAAGTTTTTTTGGAAACTTGCCACGAGTAGCTGAAGAGTTGCATGAAAACCTTTGCGCACAGCCCAAGAGCTGCACGCCATCCTGCAGAGTATGAATGCAGCCTCTGCCCCCGGTCCAGACGGCATTTCAACAAGTTTTTATTCGAAGTTTTCTTACCAGGTCCAAGGAGCGCTGCTGAAGATGGTCAACGGCTTTCTCGCGGATTGGTTACGTCCAAACTCTTTCCGCGAATGTCGCTTCATACTCCTCCCGAAAGCGGGCGGTCTCCCCTCCGACCCGCAAGCATGGCGGCCCATAAGCCTCTTAAACGCAGACTACAAAATAGTCGCATCTTTATTGAACACAAGAATGGGGACGATCCTGCCTCACCTAATCCACCGGGCTCAAACCAGCAGCGTGCCTGACCGCTCTGTGTTTGGTGCATTGGCACTCACAAGATACCTGTTCACGTTTGCCAGCAGGACGGGAATCAGCGGGTGCTTTGTTTCGCTTGATCAGGCGAAGGCATTCGATCGGGTGGAACACTCGTATCTGTTCGGAGTCCTCGAAGCTTTCGGATTCCCGCCGCAAAATGTCAGCAGGCTGCGCTTACTTTACGCAGACCTGAATGCTCGTCTCTCCGTAAACGGCCACCAGAGCGCTCCCTTCTCAGTCACCCGGGGCATAAGGCAAGGATGCCCTGTCTCCCCAACAATCTTCGTGTTATGCCTGGATCCATTCATCCGGCACATTAACGACAGCCCATCCGTACGCGGCTTCCCTCTGCCTGGCCAGGGCCAAATCAAGGTTTCGGCCTACGCTGACGACGTGTCGCTTTTCCTCAAGGACGTGGATAGCTACGCCGCTTTTTCGCGGCTGTTTCTCGAGTACAGCGAGATATCGGGGGCGTATTGAACAGGGGAAAAAGCAAGGCACTAAGTTTCGCACCTTCACACCGCACCTTGCGGGCGAGGTGGAGTGGGTGCAGGGAGTGAAACTCCTGCGAGTAGTATTCCTCGCCAGCGGAGAAGTAGCACGCGAAACCTGGACTAACCTCCGCAAGAATGCTGAGAAACGCCTCTCGGTGGCGTCAACTCTTCGCGTTTCAATGGCAGAGCGCTGCTATATAGTTAAGTCCACAATCCTAGCCGCATGTTTTTTTGTCGCCCACGTCGCAAACCCACCGCGCACGTTTGCTCGCAGGCTTACCTCGGCCTTTGGCTCTTTCGTTTGGGCGGGGAAAACCGAACTTGTGTCACGAATGTTCATGCGCCTTCCATCATTCATGGGAGGGTTTAGTATACCTTGCATCCGCACCATGTGCAATGTGCTCGCCTTGCGAGGAGTACGAGATCTTGTACGCAACCCAGACTATCCCGGGAGAACACTCCTCACATACTTCCTGGGTACTGCGCGTAACGTGTTTTTTACACAACACCTGGGTGGCCCTACAGCCGAGCAGCCGCCGGCATTTTTCTTTAACGTGCGTCACACACTGGCGTCGTTGACTGCCAGCGTGCCGGATCTGGATGTTGATGAAACCCCGCCGTCCAGGATGTGTGGAGCACTAACGGTCGCTGAGCTGACCCGCGAACAACTCCAGAAAACGAGACGGGCACGCTGGCGCCAACTTACCTCAGCTGCGCTTCCTGGAGATGTCAGGGACTTCGGCTGGCTGCGAGGCTGGCGGGTCCTGCCCACAAGAGACCGCCTTGCGGCGTGGGGCGTGGCGCCCGATGCGCGCAGTGCGGTCTCCTTGAAACTTTGCAGCGCGCAATGTTTGAGTGTGTAGTTGCGCACACCTTTTGGATAGTAGTGTCACGCATGTTTTTAACCCGCCTGAAAGCGCGCACTTGTTCACCCGAAGTGTTTCAAAATATACTCTTGTGTGTCGGCATGTTCGTTTTGTGGCGGCAGCGTGGAGTGGCTTCCTTAAATGGGCGTCCGCAAATAGCAATGTTTCCAATGTTGCAGCGCCTCCGCACGCGCCTCTTTGAATAAGCATGCGTGGACGCTCTGTCAATGAGCGAGGCTGAGATTTTGCGCAAATGGTCGACATACTTCATCGTCGTGCGCGGCGGTCGAGTGTCGGCTTTCTTACTGCCCTACTGACGTGCTCAGTGCAGCGGCAATGCGCATGTGCTTGAATGATCACACCTTTCAGTTCAACCGTTTTGTTTTGTATTTTTTGTTGCTTTCGAAAAAAATAAACTTCTCTTTCCACGCCGCCGCCGAGTGACTGAGTTTTTAGTGGGCGCAAGTCAGCCCAAATATAGAGTTTCGTTTAGAAGCCATTCTTGCTGTTTTCCTGTTCGCCGGACTGCAGTCACCACTACGTGACAATAGTTACAGCTGACAACCACGTGGATATAGAAGGAAAAAGAAACGCAGAATTAGAAAAAAATGCAAATTGGTTTCTTGCCAACAAGCTAGCCGTTGATTCAAGCAAAACCATGCACGTAGTGTTCAGTTCGCGAAAAAAAACCATCGAGTACAGACAAATTACCTTTGTTATTAACGGTCGCCCGCTCGAAATAACGAACGTATTCAAATATCTTCGTGTCACTCTCGATGAACACCTGCACTCGAAAAACGAGCTTGCTTCAGGCTGTTATGCTTTATTAGAGGCTCGTGATGGTTTTGACAGATATATACATACTCCGTAACCTTCATTTTGCTCTTATTAACAGACATTTAATATAATGTGAAGAATCTTATCTTGACCCTTTCCGACGGTTACAAAAACGGGCTATACGATGTATAACACAAAGTTCGCATAATGAACACAGTGAGACTCTCTTCGATTTGTTAAACATCTTGCCGATTGATCTTTTACGCACATTAAGAATAGCGTACTGTGTGTACAAATAGTGAAATATAATGATCCTTTTAATGCCGCTTTGTTTCGTTCATTTTATAAACTGAACCTCACCTACGGCATCTTTAACCTCCCACCAAATAATAACTACAGTGAACAGCTGGTACAATTTGCAGGAACCAAAGTTTGTAACAGTTTACCGTTGGAAATGAAACCATGACATAAAACTCGTAAAATATATAAAACTTTATGAAACTTATCTGACCAACGTGACGGTTATGGTAGAGAGAGGGTGTGGTAGATGGTCCTTGGCGATCACAAAATGAACAAGGGAGGGGAATACCTCAGGTTGCGAGCCAACGTTTCGACAAAGGGACTTGTCGGTTGTTTTGTGTTCTTAGCTGTTGCGCTGTGTTGCTTTGGTTGGATTTTGTTGAGTCTAAAATAAAATGCGCAATAATGCATTTTATCTTTACACAGTGGTTTTGGTCTGTCGCCGATATTTTTGTACTTCTCAGTTTCACACAATAACTGTGCCTTTGGCTACACATATTTTGTTTTGCACCCCACACTAGCATCTGCCTATGTGTTCAGATGGCGTTGGCACGAGGAAAAAGAAATCAAATCAAAAATCAAATAACAAGACCGAGACACGGGAGGCGCCGACGCAGAACTCGGGCCTTGGCGTGATTAGCGAGATGGGTTGGATGGCCGACGCCAGCCTGGACCTGATGGGCTTGCCTCCGCCGGCGCATGCACTGTTGCAGAGGGGTGTGGCTCAGGGGGCACCGCAGATTCTTCGGGAGCTGCGGGACGCCCTCACCGATGTTGTGACGCGTTACCGCAACTCGAGCTCAACGCACGAGGAATGCGGAACGACGAGAGCCACGTTTCTACCATGCTGCCTGAAAATATACCACGAACTAGCTTTTTAGCCAGGTGGACGGACTTTAGGAGCACGCGACTGCATCTGTAAGAACACTACTTGACCAACGTCTTGAAGCCCGGCTCTGCAATGAGCCACCGGTGGAGCATCAACGCCATACTCACCGTTTCTACCGAGTACCTTGTGTTTCCACTTTACCACTCCGACTTGCAGACGCCGGACGCTTCGTCGGTGACAAGATCCTGAGGAGCCTCTACTACCGTCAGCTTTACGGCAAGCAGCTCCCAGGGCGGCGCAACTACTACAATGAGATAGTGCGTGACGAATTTCCGCACCACGAGGACCCAGAGGCTATTCTTTTTGCCTACATACGGCGCCATTTGAAGGATGTGAGCCTTGCTAACTACGGGCTATTCTTCGTCACCTCCTGTTGTGCGCTGTGTTCCACCGGTGACTGCTTGGATGAGCTACACGCGAGCCGGTGAGAGTTCACGGCGGCATCCTTGCAGTGCCAGATAGGCAGCTGCGGGTGCTGCTTAGCTATACCGCCTAGAAAGACCGTGTTGAAAGAGAATATTAGCTGCCGTCCTTCCTTTCTTATGCGATGTCCAGGAAAGCATTTGCAGTAACTCCCCCACTGTGCGTTCTTCAGAATGATGATAAGTTACAGCCACGACAGCGTCGTCTGTTATAGGGTTCTAGCGATGCACAGCAGCTTATTGCAGAGCCTACATGCTCCCTCTTAGCTCAGATAACGGTATGGCAGGTAAACCGGGATACGGCCCAGTCATTGTGCGCACCGGCGGTTGTAGTATGCAAACAGAGATAGATTCGTAGTTTTATTTACACGGGCGCGTCGAATGTCGTGGAATCGAATGTCCTTCGGCACAACGGCTGGTCTTATTCTGCGACACGATTTTTTTTTTACGGCACTGGGTTCAAATTTCATGTCAATCGGCGCAGAACATTCGAACGTATGAAGAACGTATGACACTAGAACAAGCCTGCTGAGATGGGATTTTACTTGAGGCAGTGCATTTTATTTTACTTTGGCGGTTCAAAGACCGCAGCGTGGAAGTGGCCCCGAGTGCATTTTTTCTCCGGCAGTTTTATATATCTCTGTTCTCGTTTGTGTTTAAGCTGATGGTGCCTCTGTGCACACTTCATTTGGAAAAACGAAAATTTCCCCATAAATGTGCACTTCCAGTTGAGAGGCTTACAATTTTTCCCTGCTATTGCTTGTAAGATCCCCCCACGCCTCCTTACATGTAATTTTGCATATACTCAGCTTGGCGACTCCGGTGGTTATCTTCGTGGGCTTCGATTTTCATCCCCCTTCAAAGCGTAGATATATAGCAATAATAATCTAGTATCAGCCATTCCCAATGGAAAAGGAGGGACCGAACGAATGCATTCTGGTCCCAAAGCGCAAGAAAACTGCGAAGGAAACAAAGCATGACAAGAAAGTGCCGCGTAAGCGCTTTAATGCAGCAAATGCAGGTAACTGCTTCGTGGAGCGGTCCCGTCTCGTGGTGGAATTCGGCCGCTACTGCGGGACCACAGGGAGTGCCGCCGCCACTGAGGTGGCGTTGGACGGTGCCGAGAACCAGTCTGGAAGCTTGCCCCACTGAAAGATGAAGTTCCCTAGGGTGCTCACCGTCAGGATAATCGCCACGACGCACACGAACTTCAGCATGAGGCTGCCGACAACCTGCGGCGATTTCGCATTTCTTAGCTAGTCGCCCTCGGATGAAATGGACAGGTGAAATAGAAAGGCGAACACAGCGCGAGAGGCTCTCTACCACCTGCTGATCGTTGCGTCGCTCAAAGAGAATTCAAGAATCATTCTCTCGGCCAAACCACTGGCATGTTCGCGCTCACATTGAGCTCAAAGGTGGCACTGGCGGTAAGTGTTGCTATTCTGCCTTCAGGTAGGGTACTTAACGAAATCGATGACAATTGATCTAAAGTTCGCATCGTATGAGGCGATGTCAGAAAAAAAAAGAAGACGGTTTCCTAACAGGTGCACTGGCGGCGACAGCTGTTGTCGGCGGGAGAATGACTGAAGGCAGACGGAACGTGGCCATCCTTCGAAATGAAGATCGATGAATGAATGAATGAATGAATGAATGAATGAATGAATGAATGAATGAATGAATGAATGAATGAATGAATGAATGAAGGCCTTCAGGGGCTAGCGATGGCGCTGCTGGTACAACTGTTGCGAAAGCGTCTTTTGGCCCTGCATTGCCTCCGGACTTTCGATGAATAGACCGGTTTCACAAAGCCCACTGCGCATGCGCGCGTTTACCGGAAGTAGCCAAGCGCCATCTTGGTTTTAGTTGTTCGTGCCGTCGTCTGCACGACAGCCCACTTTACGTGGCACCTTGACTGGCATTATACTCGATCGCAATAGATTTTAACCGTTTTATTTACTGTGTTTAGATAAAGGAAAGAGAGGCGCCACTGCGGAGTTTCGAGGGGTACAGTGCTAATCGCGGAAGGCTCAGCGCTGAGAATATTCAGTTGCTGCAGGGATTGGCGTGACCGCGGCGGAGATGCTGCGCTTGCTACTCGAAACCTGTCGTTAAAAATGTCGCAGGTGACGATAAAAACGTGCTTGACCAGCTATTTTGCTCATTTTGCAAGCAGAAGATTTCTTGGCATAGCGATCAAAAAGCGGTTTAAAGTCTTGGGACAGTGTCTACACTTCTTGCCACCTAATTTTGCCGCGCTAAGTTTCGTTATATTCATCTATGCAATCACTATAGCCGTGTCACAGTACGCTTGCTGACTTTATTTTTTTTTTCATGGTGCTTCTTTAAGACTGGCCATGCGGTAGTTTTTTTTATTCATATAAACCTAATTTCACGATGGCTCAGCGGATTGCCAGCCGGAAAGCTGAGACGTAGGAGCGAGCTATGCTGTTTTTCTAGAGTTGTGACGAATGCTTGTGTTAGGTGCAAAATGAGAAAAGAAGCCAGTGGGGGAGGTTTTGAATGCGCCAAATTGTTATTGAATGGTTTTTAATTTTGTGACCAATAAGTTGATGTTCGAGCTGATTGTTGCGACAAGAATTTCTTTTTGATTTAGGGTAATATAATCTTTGCTGCCAGTGCGTCTCTCATTTATGCGACTCACTCTCGTTAATTTCTCAATACGAGACAGACCACGTTGACTGATGGGTAAACACTAGATAAGCATTTTTTTTTTTCAGAGCGAGAACTCTACTTCAAGACTAAAGCTACAAAATCCGGGCTATCACTGAACATATTGCAAGGGCTGGGATTCACACCCGCAGCAGCACGAAAAGATCAGCTTCGCTGGCCACTGCCCGAGAGTAACCTACGTTATCGCCACAGCCGATCACGGCTCGTGCTAAACTGCAGCACACTCTCGCACTCTGTGCATTGCACATAGTCGTCTCATCAACTTTCATCTGCGGCGCGAACTGATCAGATCAGCTTAACCTAGATCAGAGCTTAGCCTGAGTCTAATATGGTCACCAGGCGTGTCGACGACCCAGCAGAACAAACACATGAGCCAATCAAGCTAAACACATGCTTTCGCATGTCTACTCTGTTGAAACCCATTCCATACCATTCCGGAGGAATGTTTCGGAATATATCGGATAAGTTCGCCCTCATGTTCGTCTTCATGCTCATCGCGGTTTCCGGATGATCTTTTCCTTAACTTGCCGGGAATTGAAGGGCCGGACTCGAACCAAGTCAAGGCCAAAAAGAGCGGCTTAGGTTCTAGAATCGGCCATCTGTGTGTACCAACTGGTAGTGCTAGGAATCGCAATGGCTTATCAGAAAGCGAAATCAGCGAAGGATGTTGAGTAAAGGTGCCCAGCGCCAAAAGCGGAGGCCACCCAGCAAGAAAAAGCAGCTGATAGTGGATAGGCCCCTCAAGGCGCGAAGGCAGCCAGGGAGGCCATACGCGCCGTTCAGCGCGGCGAACACAAGCGGCCGAAGGATGCCACCATCTATTCTAAAATACGCTACATCTTTCCTGCATTGCATTGTACGCATGACGGCCAGATGATTTTAATTTTTCTTCGGCTTCTTCATCATCAGTCATCAGCTGATATGATGCCAGATCCGGCGACACACGTTGCTACTTGAACCGCCGTCACAGTTACGGGGGAAAGGATTTAAACCGGCCAGGCTACGGACCGACGGACAACCAAGTGCTCATTGCACATGCATGCTCCGTCGCCGCAAGCTTGGCATGCGCGCTTGATCTCGCTGCCGGGGTGTGGTGCCAGGTCTTCCGTCCGGAATTGGGGGATTGTGAAAAAGGCTTGCGGGAGTCGAGCGATCGAGCACTAGATAACGGTGTTCTGTGCAGATGTTAGTGGTGCGTGGAGATGCCACCGACCACTTCAAGATGCGAGGCTTTGTAAAACACAGCATTATTTACAAAAGACCGCAGAGAAAACGTGGCTGCACATGCACACTTAGAATGCATGTCGTCCGTTGGTGTTTGGTTTGGCATGCGAGGCGCTAAATAATCTATTTAAATTAAGACATTGAATTCGAGCGTTTCACGGAAACTCGTCTGGTCGGGGATGGACATGAAGGTGAAGGCGAAATGCCGACCACTGAACAAAAGTTCTTGACGAGATTGGGAACAAGGCTCCCGTGTGGCAGCCGAAACGTCAACAACAATTCTTGTGTGGTCAGTGTTTCGGCGTCACCTTCAAAATTAGACATTGTGCAGCAAAAAAAAAAAGAAACGAAAAAGTGTCCATTAGGGGCCCACAACTTACTCCTTTTTCTCACGCATAAAATTCTCTGCGGCGCGACACGAAATGGTCGGCTGGAACTTACCCGAAGTGAAGTTCCCGACGCACATGCATCCGTACTACGCGCAGCAGCACTTTTCACCGCCTGAAACTATCCGTTTAGCTTTTGCAGGGAGCCGGAGGAAACGCGAAGAGTGGCTCAGTTTAGCTCACATGTGGTACACCGGCCGTCGTATTTATGAAAAGAAAAATTAGAGCTTATGAAACGGATTGACGCGGAGGAAATGCGACAGCATTGTTCTCTGCCTTCGCTTCCTTTGTGTTATCTTTCTGCAACCTGGAACGTGAACTGTGCCCACCGCTACTTGTAACTTCACACTGTCGCTGAAGTCCCCTTACCAAGTTGCTGTTGCCGGTGCTTCATTAGAGCCGGCGTTTTGTTCTAGCCGTTGTTATAGCGGGAGAGCGGTAACTCCCGCTATACGCCACCTGCCACACATGGCAAGCGAAGGCTTTACACATATGCCTACACCAAAAGTTTTTCTGTCATGACCCTTCTAATGCTCTTGCATTAACCCTCTCAGGCACCATTTTTTTGTTTTATTGAAATCGGCTATTTTTTTTCACCTAAATAGCATATTCAGGCCTCAAGAAAGGAAATTTGTTCGTTTTTGAGCGTGAAAGACCAGCGTGTAAGTTTTTACAACGATGTTCAGAATTCCGTACAAAGTGTCAGATTTGTTAGAAATACTTACATCGAAACGTTCTCATGTGTCAGGTAAGCACCGTAGGGATCGTGGAATCACTTTGCGTTTCAAAGATGCACATTACGCCCGAAGTTGAGCAAAAACAATCAATGTTTTCACTTGCGACAAAATCCGTCTGCACAAAAATGATGGACAAAGTGCTGCCTCGCTAACTGTTGAGTTAAACATTATTTACTACGCTAGCTACATGGCACAAAAAACAACTTATTTGGGACAAGAAGGGTGCTCAATACGACTGAAACAATGAAACCACTGCTAGGTGCACCAATGCCTGAGAAAAAGCTGTGAGTTTGCTGTATACACGATAGTGTACAAAGCGCCTGAAAGGGTTAAAAAGAATTGACCTTCGACATGCAGCCTTTTATGACCGCCACTTGGGAAGCGCTCCAGCAGAATTTATCTTGAAAAATCTGGCGCTTTGATTGGGATGATTCTTTGAGGATAGGAGACTGCCATGCCTCCTGCGACATTCACAGGACATGCTGAGCGCTTCTCAACACCCCAGTATAGCGAAGAAGTTAACTTTGCACAGTGCCACCAATATTTTGCTGTTCGAGCACAGGATGGGCTACTACGGGGAATACCCGGGTTTCAAAGCGGAGCTTCAGAAATAATATCATAAACGAGCTCTGCATACGACAAACTGGCCCGGTCCCCATTGTTGCGCGTCGTGTCGCGCATGTGGACTTAAAATTTTCTTTTAAATTCCTCTCAAAATGTATGTCTGCTAGAGCTTTGTTGGGCTTTGCGGCATTGCGAATAGAATGCGTACAAACAGTGCTCAGCAATCATAAGGTTAATCGCAAATTCGTTACAGTGACGTGTGCTGCTGGGTGTAGCAGCCGTTTAACGTGACGGTTGGCCTACTACTATCGCGGGGAAACCTTAATGAACACGAGTTCGCTGAAAACAAAAACAAAACAAAGCACACAATGCGTCAGCGCCGTCACGCCTGAAATGCCGGAAAGTATGGCGACATGCTCGATTCGCGTATCAGTACCAAGCGACTGGGTAGCAAGGCAGTCCCGAGGTATGGCCCGCATATGTGTCCGCCAGGCGGCCGACAGCTGTGCTGTTTTAGTTTAATACTTTGCAAACTGCACCGCGCTGTTCGAGAAAGGTGTGTTGGATATTGCACTGGAGCTAAAAGTGCGGCCAGTGGCGTACCAAGTCCCAGGGACCGATGCCCAGGCGATCGTAGGCGTAGGCCACGGCGAAGGACGAAGTGGGCAGCATGAGCGTCGAGGATGCGGCCACTGTCACCGGAATGGCCAGGTACAGCGGGTTGCAAGGCATTGTCGTAGCCTGTGCGTAGGGCAGGGTTAGCGTTTCCTCTACCGGCGAATGTGGACACGTCCGCATCTCCCGCCTAACTTCCGCCCTCCGGAAGCAGCGGAGTCGCTGCGAAGTAACTGACTGTAGAACCCAAACGCAGATCTGTCCCATCACACTCCATGATCCCGTGTGCATTTTACGGTGTGAGCCGTAATACGGAATCCACCCTTGGCCTTAGAGTAACTGAGGTTCGTATATAGAATATGGCAACTGCCCTGAGGGGCACAAAAATTCACATTGCGTTGAGCTGTTGTCGAGTCTCTAATATAAGTCGATTGGTAC
The DNA here is from genome assembly GCF_055824585.1 of Amblyomma mixtum. Classification (NCBI taxonomy): domain Eukaryota; kingdom Metazoa; phylum Arthropoda; class Arachnida; order Ixodida; family Ixodidae; genus Amblyomma; species Amblyomma mixtum. Next base: position 367,064,572 of record NC_143014.1, on the reverse strand, counting down.
TCAAGTTTTAAGAAGTTTAGTCGTTAAAAAGTCAACATGTTCTTGATTGATAGAACTTAAAACAAAGTAAATTGACTATACATTAATCAACAGTCAATAAACAAAAACTAGTTCACAAAGAGGTCAATTCCTTTGGCTGATTATGCCACCAATTGACCACACCTGAAGCAAGTCTCACTTGAGGTGACGATATTTCCTTCCCATTATATAAAAGTTTCTCGCAGTTCGCGACTGCTAAAAAATATTGCTCATGCCATGTCGAATGTCACTTCGCAGAGAAAAATATAGTGTATTATAGCACTCAAGATTCTTTGATGGCACAAAGAGGGAACAGTGCTCCGAAAGTTAATTTCGAAGCGAAAGCTTCACTATGGGACCTTGTGCTTCTATCGCCGGGTGCCTAGTTTTGACCATCAGCTGAGTTAGAGGTCAAACCATGAAAAAGAGAAAAAGAAATTAAACCCAAATCAATGACTGGGAGTCGAACCCGCGGCTGAGCGAACAGATCTCCTATAAGGGCCGCTCAGCGAGAACACTAGGATATATTGCTGCATTTTTTTCTTAATTGCATGGAAATAGTGCGAAAAAAAAAGTCTAAGCATGCTTACGCCTCAAAACGCCAGGCCATCATACTTCTGCATTACCCCACCTTCCAGAACATCAAAAGTCTGGGAGGCACACACGTGCATTCAGATAGGGGAGCCAGCTAGGCGGCTCTTGCAGGGCAGCATATACTTAAGGAAAGTAATATACTGCGCAAAAAACAGGGACAGGAGACACAAACAACAGGATTGGCACTGAATCAGTGCCAGTCCTGTTGTTTGTGTCTCTCTGCTGTACGTGTTTTTTGCGCAGTATATACTTTCCTTAAGATGAGCCACCATACCAAAATTTTGATCGACAGCATATAATCGCCGCACCAACGCGCATTGTTCACGAAACACAGATTTCGACGACCGTAGTTATTCGGTGTGGCGCTCCATCATGCGGCTGTTCCAGAGACTAAATAGACCCAGGAACGTAAATAGATCATTTGGCACAACACAGTTTTCCTCCACAGGCAAGAAACGGATACGGTAGGGTGTGATGTCCTGAGTCGCTTTGGGACGTTAAACCCCAATAAACCAATAAACCAATACCCAGCTCCATGCGCGAAGACGCTCGCCATGTCAAGTAGGTACAGTACGTAGTATCTTGTTCTATCTTGTTGGAAAAACTTGGTATCGAAAAAAAAGGAGGGTGAGAAAGGTAAACAGCTAGGGGAAGCAACAGCGCGCGGCGCGAAGCGAGAACTCACGACGT